>NC_057804.1:354111667-354146546 GCF_018294505.1 Triticum aestivum | reverse complement strand
GGCCGCCCCCTCCTCCCTCCTCCTCCGGCCGCCCCCTCCTCCCTCCTTCTCTCCTAAACCCTAAACTCCTTTTACTATTCTTGTATAATGTATGTTTTTACTATTTTTAGTAAGTGTTCAATAGAATTAGTAAGACAATTGATAGAACTAGTTGAACTAGTTTATTTTTAGTAAGAATTAGTTTATTTTTATTTATAGTAAGTGCTTAGTTGAACTAGTAGAACTAGTTTATTTTTAGTAAGAAAATTAATAGAACTAGTTTATGTTTTTAGTTAAGGAAATTATTCCCGCATCGACGTCGATGATGCCTATCCCGCATCCTCATCGTCGACTCGGTGGAGGAGGCCTACTTGATCAGAGGGGCCATGTCCGGGACTGGGCTCCGCCAGGTTGGTATTAGGATGTGCTACCTTCCGAGGGGGCGCAGCTTGGTGAGGAGCAAGCCCGTCGTTGATCCAAACCTTCTTTGGTGGCGGACGCGTGGGCCAGTGATGGTGTGGAGGCTTGAGGACCCCGTGGAGGTGGTACGTCACTGTGTCAGCGAGGAGGACGAGCACATTCGTTGCTACATGGTTGCGTTGGAGGGAAGGTTCTCCAATACCTATCAGGTTCTTCAGGGATCTCACTGGAGCTATGATCCTGTGATGGCTCCTTCTCTTTGGGTGCCCACTGCCCGGGCCGATACCCATCGTTCCCTAGGGTTTTAACTATATTAGTGAGGTTATATGTATGATACTATTTGATATGTATCAGTGATAATAGTCGATGATTTACGGACGCAAGAGATGATTTTGTTTTTCTTATTGAATGCATGCTAATTTAAATACTAATTTATTTTATGATTTAGTTTTTCTTATTGAATGCTCAAATTGGAGAACTACTTCTATTTTGAATGCTCAAATTGGAGAGCACTATGCAAGGCGTATGCATTTGATTGGTTGATAGCTTATAGGGTTTCACTAAGTCCTAAGATGATGATAATAATGTTTTATTTATATTTTTTTGCAGCCAAATCTCCATGCCATCGTCGCCGTCGTCCCTGTCACAGACCCCCTACGACCTCGAGGTGAGATCGGCCAAATCTCCATGTCAATATGAGTCATATAAGATATTTTGAAATGTTTTTGTTCATATTTTCAATCATTGAAATACAATGACCATCAAGTTTGAATACAAATAGGATATGTGCTTGCCCAAGTGGCCATGTTTGTAGGTAACACCTCCGAGGGGCTTATGTTTTGCCGGAGTGTTGATTAATTTCCATTCCGGCAAATTTCAAGCGCTCGATATGTCCTTTTTTAACAAAGTTCATGCCGGATTTTTTTGTGAATTTTGGCATGACTTGTGCTAGAATATGTAGGAAATATCGAGTGGCCTGGATTTTCTATAAAGATAATTAAACGACATTTCGGGTTGACTTTAAGTCTGTCGAGGCTCCATACATGACAATCAGAAAATGAGTGAGGGAGAAAGTCTGCACCATATAGGAGAGAGGAAGAATCCTGACTGTTATCGTGGGGGTCATTTCTCCTTCTTCTCCTTGTGTTATACCTTTGTTATGCACTAGGGGAAGGAGGAGCAACGACCATCACTGATGGTCGAAAAACCAGTGAGGGAGTGTATCCACCATATATGAGAGAAGAATGCCGACTGTTGTCGTGGGGGTGGCTTCTCCTTCGTTCCTGTGTGCTAGACATGTTGGTTTAATGCACTCGGGGACGAAGGGAGGAGCGACCATCACCAACGGTCAAATATATACACCACGTGAGCTGGGAGTTTTCAAAAAAAGACTCGACGGATCAATAGTCAATCCTTGCTGAATAATAATGATCTAATTTAGTTTTTATAGTACATATATTGAATTTTAGAAGTTTAATCTTTGCATTATGAACATAGGAAATGCCATCGGACGACGAAAGTCTCGCGGAGTGCTCCTGGTGCGGCGACAACCGGGGTTTCTGTGATAGGTCTCACTTGGTAGAAGGTCAACACTTCAGCATTAAGCTCCAGGAGACCTTCGATGTTGAAATGATACAAAACGACACAAAGTGTTTTTTTGTAATTAAGCTTGACTTCTTCTTCTTCAACGTGTAATTTTCGTCTCTTACAATTCGACTAGCTTATCCCATGCCATGCAAGAAGCTATGTCTTCGAGAGGATAGATTTTGAAGATCATGAAAAGATGGAAAGAAAGATAGTTCACCTAAGGACACATCATGGTTTTGATTTTCCTATAAATCTATACAATTTTGTGAGCGTATCCCATTTTGGTTGCCCGAACTGGGAAGCACTTTTCAAGGCATATGATTTCCATGAGGGTATGATTGTCATCATGGATCTTGGTGATCCTGACATCGAGGAAGACAATATGGACATTTGGGTCCTTGTTGATATGCTTCAAATTCTACTGCTATGTGAGTTTCTCAAACATAGTTATTAAGTAATTTATATTGTTTATTTCAAAATAGTTGACAACTTATTTCCATTGATAGCTTATTTTGATTCTTCAAAGAATGTGCAGAAGATGGTAGACAGAACCTACTGCACTGATGGCGCAGAATTAACTTATCAGGAGAAAAATCATCTGATCTCATTTATTAATGATCTTGAGAATTACAATATCTATAACGAAACTCCTGCACATTATGGTCAATGCGTGCCACCAGTGCACGTGTTGAACTACGGTAACATCCATGGAGATGGCATGGTAAGATTTTTTACTATTACGACATACGTGCATCTTTTTCATAAATTCTTCTAAAACTAAACTACATTGCTAACTATGAAGTTATTACTATGTTTTTCAACAGAAAATCCCGAAGGATTGTGTGCCTCATATGATGTTTCCGAAAGATTGCCTTGATGTTATGAGCTTACGACCAAGTCACCCTACACATCACAGTTGTTTATACCAGATTTCTAAAACCAATGAATACATGACAATCAAAGATTGGAAACAATGTATGGTCAGTCGTAGGGAGGTACTTGGAAGCAACATTGTGCGACGCGCAAGAATTGGAGATGGGATAATCTCCATTCTCCATAGTGGAGAGTCAGGGCTTATCTTGTTTTATGCTATTTTACCTAAGAGAGTGTAGTAGGTCCTATTAGAGAGGAGTAGGTCCAGTACAATGTGTTATTATGTGGTACAATGTGTTAGAGTTGATGATGATGAGGAGGAGGAGGAGTTGTGATTATGACTAGTGACCAGCTTGCTATATGATGTCTCATTGACGAAAATGATGATCATGAGGAGGTGTTATATGACAATGATGTATTATGATGATAAGTTGTTAACGATATGATGATCATGATATTTATTATATCATTGGGTGATAGAACCGCAGATTAGATTCAAGTGGATGTCCATCCACTGGAAAATAGTCCACGGTTCTTTCACCAAGTGATGTAGTAACTCGTTATGATGTAAAAACAATCTCTAAATTGCTACTGTATGAAAACTTGTATAAAGGTGTATGAATACAACATGAAATAAAAAAGAAATAGAATACGAAATAATAGTAGCAGAGCTGTCTGCGGGAAGCGCTACTAGTAATTACTAGTAGCGCCCTTTCCAGGAAGCGCTACTACTAAGTGGATATAGTAGTAGAGCAGGTAGACCCAAGCTACTGCTAACCTTTAATTGTAGCACCAGATGTCTACTACCCAACCTTCTTCTTGTACACGTTATTGGGCCTCCAAGTGTAGAGGTTTGTTGGACAGTAGCAAATTTCCCTCAAGTGGATGACGTAAGGTTTATCAATCCATGGGAGACGTAGGATGAAGATGGTCTCTCTCAAACAACCCTGCGAGAAAATAACAAAGAGTCTCTTGTGTCCTCAACACGCCCAATACAATGGTAAATTGTATAGCTGCACTAGTTTGATGAAGAGATGGAGATACAAGTGCAATATGGATGGTAGATATAGGTTTTTGTAATCTGGAAATATAAAAATAGCAAGGTAGCAAGTGGTAAAAGTGAGCAAAAATGGTATTGCAATGCTAGGAACAAGGCCCAGGGTTCATACTTTCACTAGTGCAAGTTCTCTCAACAATGATAACATAATTAGATCATATAACAATCCCTCAACATGCAACAAAGAGTCACTCCAAAGTCACTAATAGCGGAGAACAAACGAAGTGATTATTATAGGGTATGAAACCACCTCAAAGTTATTCTTTCCGACCAATCCATTGTGCTATTCCTATAAGTGTCACAAATAGTCCTAGAGTTCATAGTAAAATAACGCCTTAAGACACAAATCAACAAAAACCCTAACATCACCTAGATGCTCCAATGTCACCACAAGTATCCGCGGGTTTGATTATGCGATATGCATCACACAATATCAGATTCATCTATTCAAACGAACACAAAG
Organism: Triticum aestivum; assembly: GCF_018294505.1. NCBI lineage: Eukaryota > Viridiplantae > Streptophyta > Magnoliopsida > Poales > Poaceae > Triticum > Triticum aestivum. The sequence continues at coordinate 354,142,167 of NC_057804.1, read as the reverse complement.
AACTTCAAAAAGTGCCCCAAAGTTTCTACTAGAGAGTCAAGACGAAAATGTGTGCCAACCCCTATGCATAAGTTCACAAGGTCACTGAATCCGCAGTTGATCACCAAAACATACATCAAGTAGATCACGTGAATATCCCATTGTCACCATAGATAAGAACATGCAAGACATACATCAAGTGTTCTCAAATACTTAAAGACTGAATCTGATAAGATAACTTCAAAGGGGAAACTCAATCCATTACAAGAAGGTAGAGGGGTAGAAACATCATATGATCCAACTATAATAGCAAAGCTCGCGGTACATCAAGATTATGCCAAATAAAGAACACGAGAGAGAGAGAGAGAGAGAGAGAGATCAAACAGATAGCTACTGGTACATACCCTCAGCCTCGAGGGTGAACTACTCCCTCCTCATCATGGAGAGCACCGGGATGATGAACATGGCCATAGGTGATGGATCCCTCCTCCGGCAGGGTGCTGGAACAGGGCCCCAATTGGTTTTTGGTGGCTATAGAGGCTTCCGGCGGTGGAACTCCCGATCTAGTTTTCTTTTCGAGGGTTTCTATATTTATAGGAATTTTTGGCGTTGGTTTCATGTCAGGGAGGGTCTTCGAGTCAGCCACGAGGTAGGGGGCGCACCCAGGGGGGTAGGGCGCGCCCTCCACCCTCGTGGATGACTCGGGACTCTTCTGGCCCAACTCTTTTCCTTCAGGGGCTTCTTATGGTCCATAAAAAATCTCCGTAAATTGGTAGGTCAATTGGACTCCATTTGGTATTTCTTTTCTGTAAAACTCAAAAATAAGGAAAAAACAAAAACTGGGACTGGGCTCTAGGTTAATAGGTTAGTCCCAAAAATCATATAAAATAACACATAAAACATCTAATATGGATAATATAATAGCATGGAACAATCAAAAATTATAGATACATTGGAGACGTATGAAGCATCCCCAAGCTTAATTCCTGATTGTCCTCGAGTTGGTAAATTATAAAAAAGAATTTTTGATGTGGAATGCTACCTAACATATTTATCAATGTAATCTTCTCTATTGTGGCAAGAATATTCAGATCCATTAGATTGAAAACAAAAGTTTAATATTGACATAAGAACGATAATACTTCAAGCATACTAACAAGGCAATTATGTCTTCTCAAAATAACATGGCCAAATAAAGCTTATCCCTACAAAATCATATAATCTGGCTATGCTCCATCTTCATCACATAAAATATTCAAATCGTGCACAACCCCGGTTTTGGCCAAGCAATTGATTCATACTTTAGTGTTCTGAAACTTTTTCAACTTTCACGCAATACATGAGCATGAGCCATGGACATAGCACTATAGGTGGAATAGAAGGGTGGTTGTGGAGAAGATAGTCTCACATCAACTCAGTGTATCAACAGGCTATGGAGATGCCCATCAATAGATATCAATGTGAGTGAGTACGGATTGCCATGCAACGGATGCACTAGAGCTGTAAGCGTATGAAAGTTCAAAAAGAAACTAAGTGGGTCTGCATCCAACTGGCTTGCTCATGAAGACCTAGGGCATTTGAGGAAGCCCATCGTTGGAATATACAAGCCAAGTTCTATAATGAAAAATTCCCACTAGTATATGAAAGTGACAACATAGGAGACTCGCTATGATGAAGATCATGGTGCTACTTTGAAGCACAAGTGTGGAAAAGGATAGTAGCATTGTCCCTTCTCACTTTTTCGCTCATTTTTTATTTTTTGGGGCCTTCTCTTTTTTTGGCCTCTTTATATATATTCATCCGGAGTCTCATCTCGACTTGTGGGGTAATAATAGTCTCCATCATCCTTTCCTCACTGGGACAATGCTCTAATAATGATAATCATCACACTTTTCTTTACTTACAACTAAAGAATTACAACTCGATACTTAGAACAAAATATGACTTTATATGAATGCCTCCGGCGGCGTACCAGGATGTGCAATGAGTCAAGAGTGACATGTATGAAAGAATTATGAATGGTGACATTGCCACAAATAGGATGTCAACTACATGATCATGCAAAGCAATATGACAATAATGAAGCGTGTCATAATAAACAGAATGGTGGAAAGTTGCATGGCAATATATCTCGGAATGGCTATGGAAATTCCATAATAGGTAGGTATGGTGGCTGTTTTGAGGAAGGTATATGGTGGGTGGATGGTACCGGCGAGAGTTGCGCGGCACAAGAGAGGCTAGCAATGGTGGAAGGGTGAGAGTGTGTATAATCCATAGACTCAACATTAGTCATAAAGAACACACATCCTTACTGCAAAAATCTATTAGTCATCAAAACAGAGTACTACATGCATGCTCCAAAGGGAAGGGTTGGTAGGAGTTAACCATCGCGCAATCCCGACCTCCACACAATGGATGACAATCAATAAATAAATCATGCTCCAACTTCATCACATAACGGTTCAATATATGTGCATGCTATGGGAATCACAAACCTCAAAACAAGTATTTCCCAAATTCACAAGTACTCACTAGCATGACTCTAATATCACCATCTTTATATCTCAAAACAATCATAAGGAATCAAAATTCTCATAGTATTCAATGCACTTTATATGAAAGTTTTTATTATATCCCTCTTGGATGCCCATCATATTAGGACTAAATTCATAACCTAGGAAAATTACCATGCTGTTTAAGATTCTCAGAATAATATAAGTGAAGCATGAGAGTTCAACAATTTCTTCAAAATAAAACAACCGCCGTGCTCTAAAAAGATACAAGTGAAGCTGATAGAGGCAAAGGTGTCCCGTCTTTCAATGAGATGGTGGCTATCGTTTTGGAAGAAGTGGACTTTGACGATCCGACTACGAACATGCGAGGATGTCGCGCCTTAGAAATTGCTAAACCAACTCCGAGAGGTTATTGACCACGCCGAAGCATGATCAACCTGACCAAAAAGGTTTGTTTCCTGCAGGCAAACAAAGAACAAGCAAGAAACTAAGATTGCAATCTGGATATTGCGAATATAAGAAGAAAGCTTTATTGATCAAGGTGGGGTTCTGTGACGCTTTGTCTGGTCGTTGAACACAAACGAAGTACGGAAAGTCGCAGCTATGGAGAACTTTAATCTAAGCAAAACCCAAAGTCTAAATGGTGCCCTAAGGGCTGTATATATGGAGGAAGAGGGGGGGGGGATTTCGTGGCCCTTGGTGGAGGGGTCCGAAATCAACCCTATCTCTTGTTTCCCCAGACATACGGACTCTTAAAATAGCCTATACTTATGTATTTCGAAATTACATGGGCCTGGCCCAATAATAAGGTGACGCAGCACCTAGAATAGCCTCGGGACGAAATTTATGAAGTGGCATCTTGTATATTTCGTCCAAGGCTTCATGCACCCATTATGGTGGCTTCAAAGTCCTGAAATCATCACTTGTAACTCCATTCTTGTTCCCCTTGCGCATGCCATCATCTCCATGCTTGTTCTTGCTCCAATGTTCATCCTTCTCCAAGCTAGGCCCTTCATTTGTAAGCAAAACAAATGTATCCAATTTAGGCAGCATCATATTCTCATGAACATTAGAATCATTACCAAGAAACAAAAGTACCTGATAATTTAATTGGCATGCGCGAGCTCTAGTAATTGGTCCAGTACATGTAGCAGTAGGGGCTGTGGGTGTAACAATGGTATTGATGTCCTCATCATCCTCCCCTTCTTGAAATCAAGTCGTCCTCGACGGAAGCTCATCTTCCTCACCCAAATAAGGCTTCAAATCTGCAATGTTAATAGTGGGACTAACCCCAAAATCTGCAGGCAGCTCAAGTTTATATACATTATCATTTATTTTCTCCAACGCCTTAAAAGGACCATCAGCACGATGCATTAGCTTTGATTTGCGCAAATCAAGAAATCTATCCTTACGCAAATGTAACTAAACAAGATCTCCAGGAGAAAACACAACATGTTTTCTACCCTTATCTCCAACAAGTTTATATTTAGCATTCATACGCTCAATGTTTTCCTTAGTTAACTCATGCATTTTTAAAGTCAATCCAGCACGTGGCTTAGCATCAAAATTAACCTTCTCCAAAGATGGAAGAGGCAACAAATCAATAGGTGCACAAGGTAGGAAACCATACACAATTTCAAAAGGGCACATCTTAGTAGTAGAATGCAATGAACGATTATAAGCAAATTCAATATGAGGCAAGCATTTTCTTATTATTATTCAAAACAGCCCTAAGCATAGTAGACAATGTTCTATTGACTACTTCAGTTTGTCCATCAGTTTGGGTGTGACAAGTAGTACTAAAAAGCAGTTTAGTCCCCAACTTAGACCATAAACATCTCCAAAAGTGGCTAAGAAATTTAGTATCACGATCTGAAACAATAGTATTAGGCACACCATGCAAGCGAATAATTTCACGAAAGAACAAATCAGCAACATTAACAGCATCATTGCTTTTACGACATGGTATAAAGTGTGCCATTTTCGAGAATCTATCCACGACAACAAATATGATATCCCTCCCCTTCTTTGTTTGAGGTAAACCTAAAACAAAGTCCATAGATATATCCTCCCAAGGAACACTAGGTACAGGAAATGCATATATAAACCATGAGAATTGAGTCGTGACTTAGCTTTTTGACATGTAGTGCAGCGAGCAACAAAGCGCTCAACATCACGTCTCATCTTTGGCCAAAAGAAATGTGTAGCAAGTATGTCCTCCGTCTTCTTCACGCCAAAGTGTCCCATTAGTCCTCCTCCATGCGCCTCCTACAACAACAAAAGACGAACGCAGCTAGCTGGAATGCATAGCTTCTTAGCACGAAACACAAATCCATCATTAACAACGAACTTGTTCCATGTTCTCCCTTCTTTACAATTCTGCAATACATCTTTAAAATCAGCACCATGCACATATTGATCTTTGATGGTCTCCAAACCAAATATTTTGAAGTCAACTTATGAAAGCATAGTATATCGACGCGACAATGCATCAGCAATAACATTTTCTTTACCCTTCTTGTGTTTAATGACATAAGGGAAAGTCTCAATGAATTCAACCCATTTAGCATGTCTACGATTCAGTTTAGCTTGACTTTTAATATGTTTCAAAGATTCATGATCAGAATGTATAACAAATTCTTTGGGCCATAAATAATGTTGCCAGGTTTCTAAAGTCCGAACAAGAGCATATAATTCTTTATCATAAGTAGAATAATTCAGACTAGGCCCACTCAATTTTTCAGAAAAGTATGCAATACGTTTGCCATCTTGTAATAACACACCTCCTAAAGCAATTCTACTAGCATCACATTCAAGCTCAAAAGTCTTATTAAAATCAGGAAGTTGGAGTAAAGGAGCATGTGTCAACTTATCTTTCAATACGATGAATGCTTCTTCCTGTGCGGTACCCCCAAAAAAGGCACATCTTTCTTTGTAAGCTCATTGAGAGGTGCAGCAATGGTGATGAAATCTCTCACAAAACGCCTATTGAATCCAGCGAGGCCAAGAAAACTCCTCACTTGTGTGACCGTTTTGGGCTGCGGCCAACTCACAATATCTTCAATCTTGGCTTTATCAACTTCAATTCCATATGGAGTAACAACATAGCCAAGAAAAGACACTCGGTCGGTGCAAAAGGTGCACTTCCCAAGGTTACCAAACAAACGTGCATCACGTAGAGCAATAAAAACAGCACGTAAATGTTCCAAATGTTCCTCCAAAGATCTGCTATAAATCAGTATATCATCAAAATAGACTACCACAAATCGTCCAATGAAAGCACGTAAAACTTCGTTCATTAATCTCATGAAACTACTAGGTGCATTAGCTAACCCAAAAGGCATGACTAACCACTCATATAATCCAAACTTAGTTTTAAATGCTGTTTTCCATTCATCTCCCAATTTCATACGAATTTGATGGTATCCACTACACAAATCAACTTTGGAGAATATTGTAGAGCCACTCAATTCATCAAGCATATCATCTAGCCTAGGAATAGGATGACGATAACGAATAGTAATATTATTAATGCCTCTACAATCAACACACATACACCATGTACCATCCTTTTTCAGCACTAGAATAATAGGAACATCACAAGGACTAAGGGATTCGCGTATATAACCTTTGTCAAGAAGATCTTGTACTTGACGCATAATCTCCTTCGTCTCCTCTGGATTGGTACGGTATGGTGCATGGTTGGGTAGCGATGCACCGGGAATTAAGTCAATTTGATGCTCAATCCCTCGAATAGGTGGTAATCCCAGTGGCATGTCTTGTGGGAAGACGTCAGCGAACTCCTACAAAATGTTAGTGACAGCAGGGGGCAAAGAGGAAGGCACGTCCTCGAATGAAAATAATGCCTCTTTGCACACAAAAGCATAGCAAACAGATTTGCTAAAATCTAGCTCATCAATATTAGATTTAGTTTCAAGTAAACATGCGCTTTTCAATTTAATTTCAGAAGAAACACTAGATGGTTTATTATTAGGCTTCATTTGTTGCTCAAATTCTTTTGCCACAATCTCATTTTCACTCTTATTCTTCTCCTGTTTTGCTTTATTAGCTCTATTAATATCATCTTTCAAAATGGAATCAGGAGTCATAGGAAGCAAAGTAATATTTTTATCCTGATGAACAAGAGTATACTGATTGTTTCTACCATGGTGGACACAATTTTTATCAAATTGCCATGGTCGACCAAGTAATAAGGAACATGCTTGCATAGGTACCACATCACAATCAACATAATCAGCATATGTAGAGATACTAAAATGCACACGGATAGTACATGTTACCTTAACCTTGTCGCTGTTGTTGAACCATTGGATGTAGTAAGGATGTGGATGTGGTCTTTTGGTGAGAGATAGCTTCTACACCATCTCCATGCTAGCCAAGTTGTTGCAGCTCCCTCCGTCAATGATAACACGCACAGAACGTTCCTTCAGAACTCCCTTTGTATGGAACAAATTATGCCTCTGATTTTGCTCAGCTTGTGTGACCTGCACACTCAAAACACGTTGAGCAACTAAACATTCATACCTGTCGGCATCTTATGGAGCCATGTATTGTGTCTCATGATCGGAATCATATCCACCATGTTCTTCACGTGTAATAAGGGCCAAAGTCTCCTCATCATAGTCACTAGCGGACTCATACCCACCATCCTCAGTAGCAATCATCACACGCTGAGATTTGCATTCTCGCGCATAATGACCTCTTCCCTTACAACGACGACAAATAATATCACTTGTGTGCCCTATTGATGCCATGGAAGAAGAAGAGCTCTGTGTAGGTCCGGCAGGTGCGCTCTTGGCAGATAGTGGTGGTTGTGCCTACTTTATTGTATCACGGCTGGATGTGGCGCCTGATGGAGGTGCTGGTGTAGTGGAAGTAGAAGATGCACGCGGTGTCCATGAGGAAGGTCGACCTGCAGAAAAGTTAGTTCGTGCCAATGCTTGTCGATCCTGCACTTCATGTTCAGCTTTACAAGCAAGATGGAATAAACGAGTGATATTAGTGTACTCTAGAATGGTCTGAATCTCTCTATTTAATGCACCCATAAAACGTGCAAGCATAGCTTCATTCTACTAAACAATACAACATCTAATCATGCCCGTTTGTAATTCCTGATAATATTCTTCTACAGAATTTTTCCCTTGTCTTAAACGCTGGAATTTTTGAAGCAATTCACGTTGATAATATGGTGGAAACCAACGAGTACGCATAGCAGTTTTCAAAGCAGCCCGTAGTTGGAATAGGATATAATCTACAATGTTTAGACCACCATACACATGCAAAACTAGTGAAAGCACAAACAGCAGCAACAACACGTCTCCCCTCAGGATATTCTAAACATGTAAATCGTTGTTCAGTTTCTAACTCCCAAGTAAGATATATATCAGGAACATATCTACCCTCAAATGGTGGAATATTCAATTTCAGTTTAGGAAGATGGTCATGATATCGTACCTGAGGGAGAGCCCTACCATTGTGATTATTTTAATGTGGACGACCTGGTGGTTGTGGTGCTGGTGGTTGCACGTAGTTCTGATTTTGATCAACCTCATCCTTGTAATCTCCCACATAATCATCCTCCGCATCATCAGCAGGAGACACAGAAGTATCAATAGCAGCACCAACAGTTTGGCCAGGCTGAAGAAGGACACGGCTCGCTCGGCGGAGGGCTGTTTCGCGACGTGGAGGTAGTAGTTGTTGTTGTTGCAGAGATGCGGCAGGTGCAGCTGGTGGAAGATGCGCAAGCAGTTCATTAAATCTGGTATTGATCTTTGTTTCGAACGTCTTCTCAAGGCCAGTGATCTTCTCCATGGCCTCTTCAAAATTGTTCAGTACATCTTGCACCTGTTCAGTCATCATTTGCTGAAACTTATCATGAAGCTCCTTGTTCGTTAAGTTCTCCCAGTCAATCTCGTCGGCTTGTGATCCTGGCATGGTTAGAAGCAACAAAAACACACAAGAATATGATCCTATAGACTACTAACAAGTGGTGGTGGTGGGTCTCACAAATCCGTCAAGCAAAACTCAAATTCTTGCCAGTTCTTACCCAACAGCAGGCGGTGATCGGCAACCGCTGTAGTCAAAACTCTCAAAGCCTGGATAGAGCGATTACCAAGTAGAGTCAAACGCATGACGTAGATGCATGTGGAGCTGGGAAAGCTTATAATATGGTAGCAAAAAGGATCAACAATAATCAATTCAGAGAAGCAAAGTTGAATAAACGCTCAACGACGGTACTGTGCTGGTCCTAGCTAGACAGTGCTAGAGACGCGAGCCTAGAACACTAACAAAATCACGGCGCTGCACGTAAACAAGGGAGAAGCACACTCTGGAAAAAAATCGCTCTTTTTTTCCGCTCTTTTTTTCTGCTCCTCTTTTTTTGCGAAAAGTCACTATAATGGCGAGTGTCTCAAAACACTTCCCGGGTCAAACTGACAGGATGGGCACGAGATTTTTTGACAATTTTTTTTCCGGAAATCTGGGCAGCGATGATGAAAAAGTGCGACAAAAAATCAATATGATGGCGAGTGTCTCAAAACACTCCTTGGGACCTAAAAATAGGATAGGGAAAAATATTTTCGATCGCCGAAATTTTGGCCTAAAAACTGCCCGGGGGTCTCCGGACTCTTTTTTTTCGAAACCTACCCAGGCAAGGAAACACGAACCGAAAATTAGATGGATCTCGAAAATAAACCTAATATGCAAGGAACTCGATTAGTGGTGGATATATGGTGGTGGTATACGACAGCGGTGCTGGTAGCGGTGGTAGTATATGGATATGGATCGGTGGTGGTATATGGATACGGATTGGTGGTGGTATATGGATACGGATTCGGAGAGGTGGTGGTAGGTGGCAGGGGCGATGATGATGGTGCGGTGGCGGCGTGACAACTTATGACCAGAACTCGAAACTCTAAGCAAAACACATATCATGTGGTGAATAAAAATATAGCTCCAAGTAAAGTTACCGATGAACGAAGACGAAAGAGGGGATGCATCTGGGGCATCCCCAAGCTTACGCTCTTGTTTGTCCTTGAATATTACCTTGGGGTACCTTGGGCATCCCCAAGCTTAGGCTCTTGCCACTCTTTATTCCATATATAGTCCATCGGATCTTTACCCAAAACTTGAAAACTTCACAACACAAAACTCAACAGAAAACTCGTAAGCTCCGTTAGTATAAGAAACAAAATCACCACTTAGGTACTGTTGTGAATCATTTTTTTAAATTGGTGTAATATCTACTATATTCCAACTTCTATAGGGTTCATACCCTCCGATACTACTCATAGATTCATTAAAATAAGCAAACAACACATAGAAAATAGAATTTGTCAAAAACAGAACAGTCTGTAGTAATCTATAACTCTCGAATACTTCTGTAAATCTAAAAATACATCCAAATTAGGAAAACCTAAGCAATTTGTGAGCAATTAACAAATAGAATCAGATCGAAAGAACATTTCTGTGAATTATTAAAACTAATTTACCGGGCGCAAAAGTTTTTGATTTTCAGCAGGATCAACACAACTATCACCGTAAGCTATCCTAAAGGTCTTACTTGGCACTTTATTGAAACAAAAGCTATAAAACATGATTACTACAGTAGCATAATCATGTAAACACACAAAAACAGTAGTGGTAAATATTGGGTTGTCTCCCAACAAGCGCTTTTCTTTAATGCCTTTTAACTAGGCATGATGAATGCAATGATGCTCACATAAAAGATAAGAATTGAAACATAGCGGGAGCATCATGAAGAATATTACTAGCACACTTAAGTCTAACCCACTTCCTATGCATAGGGATTTTGTAATAAAACACCTTATGGGAGCAAAAATCAACTAGCATAGGAAGGCAAAACAAGCACAACTTCAAGATTTTAAGCACATAGAGAGGAAACTTGATATTATTGCAATTCCTACAAGCATATACTCCTCCCTCATAATAATTTTCAATAGCATCATGAATGAATTCAAGAATATAACTATCACATAAAATCATTATTTTCATGATCTACAAGCATAGAAATTTTATTACTCTCCAGATAAGCAAATTTCCTCTCATGAATAGTAGTGGGAGCAAACTCAACAAGATAACTATCATGTGAGGCATAATCCGATTGAAAATTAAAATCAAGATGACAAGTTTCATGGTTATCATTATTCTTTATAGCATACATGTCATCACAATAATCATCATAGATAGCAACTTTATTCTCATAATCAATTGGAACCTCTTCCGAAATAGTGGATTCATCACTAAATAAAGTCATGGCCTCTCCAAATCCACTTTTATCAATATAATCATCATAAATAGGAGGCATGCTATCATCAAAATAAATATTCTCATCAAAACTTGGGGGACCAAAAATGCCATATTCATCAAACATAGCATCCCCAAGCTTGTAGCTTTGCATATCATTAGCATCATGGATATTCAAGGAATTCATACTAACAACATTGCAATCATGCTCATCATTCAAAACTGTAGTGGCAAACATTTTAATGCATTATTTTTCTAACACTTTGGAACAATTTTCCTTTCCATCATTTTCACGAAATACATTAAAAAGATGAAGCATATGAGGCGACCTCAATTCCATTTTTTTGTAATTTTCTTTTATAGACTAAACTAGTGATAAAACAAGAAACTAAAAGATTTGATTGCAAGATCTAAAGATATACCTTCAAGCACTAACCTCCCCAGCAACGGCGCCAGAAAAGATCTTGATGTCTACTACCTAACCTTCTTCTTGTAGACGTTGTTGGGGCTCCAAGTGCAGAGGTTTGTAGGACAGTACCAAATTTCCCTCAAGTGGATGACCTAAGGTTTATCAATCTCTGGGAGGCATAGGATGAAGATGGTCTCTCTCAAACAACCATGTAACCAAATAACCAAGAGTCTCTTGTTTCCCCCAACACACCCAATACAATAGTAAATTGTACAGGTGCACTAGTTCGGCGAAGCGATGGTGATACATGTGCAATATGAATGGTAGATATAGGTTTTTGTAATCTGAAAATATAAAAAAGGCAAGGTAGCAAGTGGTAAAAGTGAGCGAAAACGGTAATGCAATGCTAGGAAACAAGGCCTAGGGTTCATACTTTCACTAGTGCAAGTTCTCTCAACAATGATAACATAATTAGATCATATAACAATCCCTCAACATGCAACAAAGAGTCACTCCAAAGTCACTAATAGCGGAGAACAAACGAAGAGATTATTGCAAGGTAAGAAACTACCTCAAAGTTATTATTTCCGATCAATCCATTGTGCTATTCCTATAAGTGTCACAAACAGACCTAGTCTTCATAGTAAAATAACACCTTAAGACAACCCTAATGTAACCTAGATACTCCAATGTCACCACAAGTATCCATGGGTTTGATTATACGATATGCATCACACAATCTCAGATTCATCTATTCAAACCAACACAAAGAACTTCAAAAAGTGCCCCAAAGTTTCTACCGGAGAGTCAAGACGAAAACGTGTGCTAAACCTATTCATAAGTTCACAAGGTCACTAAACCCGCAAGTTGATCACCAAAACATACATCAAGTAGATCACGTGAATATCCCATTGTCACCAGAGGTAAGCACATGCAAGACATACATCAAGTGTTCTCAAATCCTTAGAGACTAAATCCGATAAGATAACTTCAATGGGAAAACTCAATCCATTACAGGAAGGTAGAGGGGGATAAACATCATATGATCCAACTATAGTAGCAAAGCTCGCGGTACATCAAGATTGTGCCAAATCGAGAACATGAGAGAGAGAGAGAGATCAAACACATAGCTACTGGTACATACCCTCAATCCCGAGGGTGAACTATACCCTCCTCGTCATGGAGAGCATCGGGATGATGAAGATGGCCACAGGTGATGGATCCCCCTCCGGCAGGTTGTCGGAACAGGGTCCCGATTGGTTTTTGGTGGCTAGAGGGGCTTGCAGCATCGGAACTCCCAATCTAGGTTTCTTTTCAGGGATTTCTGTATTTATAGGAATTTTTTGTGTTGGCTTCACATCAGGGGGTTCTCCGAGTCAGCCACGAGGTAGGGGGCGCGCCCAGGGGGTAGGGCGTGCCCTCCACCCTCGTGGATTACTCGGGACTCTTCTGGCCCAACTCTTTTGCTTCGAGGGCTTCTTCTGGTCCATAAAAAATCTCCGTAAATTGGCCGGTCAATTGGAATCCGTTTGGTATTCCTTTTCTGTAAAACTCAAATACAAGGAAAAACAGAAACTGGCACTAGGCTCTAGGTTAATTGGTTAGTCCCAAAAATCATATAAAATAGAATATAAATGCATATAAAACATCTAAGATGGATAATATAATAGCATGGAACAATCAAAAGTTATAGATACGTTGGAGACGTATCAGCGCCGTAGCAGTAGCGCTGTCACCCGCGTTGCTGGTAGGCCAAAAACCCACACTACTGCTAGGCTTTTCCCTAGTAGTGGTGGTAGGAGCAGGTATCAAGCAAGAATTTGAGCAGTATGTTAGCAACATCGTGCTCGCTCCCTTTGTCGTAGATAAGTGCATCCAGCATCTCAACCTCACACAGAAGTTCACTAAGAATTTTAAATATCATCCTCGTGAGTCTAGAGTTTCATTTATCTTTTATATTAATGTCTTTACCATGCCTCTAAAAGTGTTCTGTGATGCCTGTAAAATTCCAAAATCCGAGTGTGAGTTAGTTTTGACTAGTCTCTGTTACGGTGAGGTTAGAGGAGTGACACAAGGTAGAATAAAAAGTATTCATTTCCCATCAATTCATTACTTTGCACTCTTTAATGAAAAATGCATCATGGGCAAACAGGATAGCATCTCACTATGTGCCCCTGACTTGAGTCTCATACACACTGCTCTAACATGAATTAAATGTTATAATCTTAGAGCAATCATTGCACGGAGGTTGGAACGCAACGCTGATAGTGGTCACTTTTATGGTGGGATTTGTGCCTCCCATTTAGCTAAGGAGTTGGGTCTGTCGCCTTGGCCTAATGATCCCATTCTACCTACTCAGTACCTAGACTTTGAGGCCATGAAGTGCCAAAAGTATGTTAAGGGCACAACCACTAATTATACTTATAACTTAATGTTCAATAAAGATCCCATTGTACCTGTTATTTTGCCTGCACCTGCTCTCTTTGATTATTAAATTAAAGGAAGATATTATGTTCTTGAGAGCGAGGCCCGCGAGTAAAACGCGGCGGTCGAGGCTGCTCGACGGGCTGAAGAGGCCGCACCCAGAGCCTCCGTGAGCTATCACTCTGACTATTATCTAGGCCACGGATGGTTATTACCAAGATAGGCCAAAAGCCTAAGCTTGGGGAAGTACGTGTTTCCGTCGACATTATATTCATGTTCACATATTTCATTCTAGTTGTCGGTTTTCGCACTTTTTCATTGTGTTACCCATTCTAGATTTATTTTCTTGCTTTCTTATTGTGTGTTTGAAAAACTTTGAGAAAATCCAAAAATATTTCTTGCTTCTTTTCGGTTTCTCTTTCTAGTTTAGTTTAGTTGTAGTATTAAAAGAAAACCCAAAAAGATTTGCCATTTCTTCTTTTGCTTATTGGGAGCTTTCCCGTGTAAATAGTTTTGTCGTTCTTGTTTTTATTTATTTATTTGTTTCCCCTTCAAGAAAAATAAAAACTTCAAAAAAAACAGTGACTTTCTCTGAAATTCTTTTTTTCTTTGAGTCGTACAAACGGGAAGACCACGATGAAAATGTTGAGTGGCTCTCGTTTGCATGATTGTTGATCTAATAAAGAGCATGCATTATTTTATCTTCTCCTCTGAGTAAAATGTTGTAGATTCCAGCTTAGTCCACGGCACACTTGCACTATTATTATTTTCATATCATTCGGTCATGCAAGTGAAAGGCAATAATGACAAAATTTTATGAAGTGACCGTGGCAGAGAAAAGCGGGTATGAACTCAACTTGTTTTTTTAAATATGTTTAACTCAATATCCATGATTCAGCATATTATGATTAAACATATTTGCAATGAAAATTAGAGATTATAGTTGCTCATGCCATGTTTAAGTAGCTAGGAGTGGATAATGATTTATCTTGAGTGTCAACATCCATCAAAATGACTATGATCTAATTTCATGATATGGTATCCTCCTTTGAATGTTTCAAGTGGCTTGACTTGGCACATGCTCACGCATGTAGTTGGATCAAAACCACCATAGCCTCCACGATATTTATGTTCATGGTGTTTATATCCTACTCATGCTACTATTCCATGTTGATTATTCGTAATGCATGTTCATGACCGTTTTCGCTCTCTAGCTGGCCGCTTCTCAACCTATTTGCTAGCTTTCGCCTGTACTAAGCAGGAATACTACTTGTGCAGCAAAATCCTTAAACCAAAGTTATTCCAAATGAGTCCACTATATCTACCTATATGCGGTATTACCCTACCGTTCCAAGTAAATTTGCATGTGCCACCTTTAAAATTCAAATGAAAATCTCTTTTATATGCCTGGACCGCTCATGGAGCAATAGGGGGTGGACAGTATCTTCCATGCTAAGAGGGTTATTCTCATGGTGAGTCTTTATTCACTCGTCCTTGTACGAGATGGGATGGTAATAGGGATGCCCAGTCCCAAAATCAATAATTGCAAATAATTAAACAAAACTCCCCTTGGACTATTGTTGGTACGGAAGGCACCCGTGGATTCGGTTAGCCATGGATTGTATTTGTTGGTGGAGGGCGAGTAAACTCTAGTTTTATCGCTTAGGAACCGCCGCTAATTTCATTAGCATGGAAGGTATTGAAAACTATTGGTTGTAATGTTGATAGCAACGGTGTACCTCCCAAAATTTTATTTATCTCTGATTTAACCTTAGAGCTCTGGCACTTCTGCAAATCTTTGCTTCCCTCTGTGAAGGGCCTATCTATTTACTTTTATGTTATCTCACTTTTATGTTGAGTCATCACCTTCTCAAACAAGCACCAGTCGTGAGAGCACAATTGTTATCCTCGTGCATTGTGTATAGTTAGTGTTGAATGCATCATGATTGGATGTCTTATACCATGAATTACAATGTTTATTAATTGCTTGAACTTTGGGGGCGCTCTACATTTATGTTTTATAGTCTCAGAATGTGCTAGGGAGATACCACTATTGTCATATTATATCATGATTGTTTTCACAAAGTGTTGGCATTTAAGATATCTTATTATTGCTCGCTAGTTCATTATGCTACTGATATGAGTTAATATAATTACTGAGAGTTATTATTGGCATGGTTAGCCATGAGATTTGCCGAAAACCTCGGTGCTATTTAAGCATATATATGTAAACAAGAACAAAAGAGTTCGTAAAAGTTTTTCTTTATCACTTTTAGTTTGTCAATTGAACTGCTTGAGGACAAGCAATTGGTTAAGCTCGGGGGAGTTGATACGTCTCCATTGTATCTACTTTTCCTAATGCTTTTCCTCTTTTTTTTGGACTCTAATTTGCATGATTTGAATGAAACTAACCGGACTGACATTGTTTTTAGCAGAACTACCATGGTGTTGTTTTTGTGCAGAAACAAAAGTTCTCGGAATTGGATGAAAGTTTTTGGAGAATTATTTTGGAATAAATAATCATTTCGGGAACAAAGACCCACTGGATGGGGGAGCCAGCTGACCACAAGGCACCAGGGCATGCCACCCCCCTCTTGCGCGCCCTTGTCGGTAGTGGGGCCCACGAGCCTCCGCTGACTCTAATTTCGATGCTATAAACAATACAGAAAAAGTAGGATAGAAAGTTTCATCCTGATTTACGATACAGACCGCCGCCACCTCCTATTCTTCATCTGAAAGGCCAGATCTGGAGCCCGTTCGAGGCTCCAGAGAGAGGAGTCTTCAGTCTTCGTCATCACCAACCTCTCTCCATCACCAACTTCATGATGCTCCCCGCCGGGAGTGAGTAATTCCTTTGTAGGCTCGCTGGTAGGTGTGTACTTGGATTAGATTCATCATGTAATCGAGTTAGTTTTGTTATGGCTTGATACCTAGTATCAACTATGTTTTGAGATTAATGTTGCTATGACTTTGCTATGCTTAATGTTTGTCATTAGGGCCCAAGTGCCATGATTTCAGATCTGGACCATTTATGTTTTCACCATTATATATATATTCGTGATCCGATCTTGCAAGTCATATTCACCTACTATGTGTTATGATCCATAAACCCCAAGGTGACAACAATGGTGATACTTTCCGGTGATGACCGTAGTTCAGCAGTTCATGTATTCACTATGTGTTAATGCTTTGTTCCAGTTGTTTATTAAAAGGAGACCTTAATATCCCTTAGTTTCCATATGGACCCCGCTGCCACGGGAGGGTAGGACAAAAGATGTCATGCAAGTTCTTTTCCATAAGCAAGTATGACTATTTACTGAATACATGCCTACATTATATTTATGAACTGGAGCTAGTTCGGTGTCGCCCTAGGTTATGACTGTTATATGTTAAATATTATCCAATGTAATGACCGATCCAATGCCTACAAACTTTTCACATATTGTTCTTGCTAAGTTACTATTACTATTGCTATTGTTACAACTGCTACAAAACTGTTACTCCTGTTACCGTTACCACTGCTATTGTTACTACTACTATCAAACTATCATATTACTGTGCTATAGACCACTTTGCTGTATATATTTAATCTCCAGGTGGAATTGACAACTCAACTGTTAATAGTTACAAATATTCTATGGCTCCCCTTGTGTTGAATCTATAAATTTGAGTTGAATACTCCACCCTCGAAAACTATTGTGATCCCCTATATTTGTGGGCTATCACATATCATCAAAATATTGAACGAATACCAAATTCACATGATTACTTACAACAGGACTTCTCCCCTGTCCTCGGGAATAAATTGACTACTCACAAATCATATTCATGCTCAAGATCAGAGGGGTATTGAATATCATTAAGGATCTGAACATATAATCTTCCAGCAAATAAACCATCTAGCATCAACTACAAGATGTAATCAACACTACTAGCAACTCACATGTATCAATCTAGGTTTTGAGACAAAGATTGAATACAACAAAGGTGAACTAGTGTTTGAGATGAGATGGTGCTGGTGAAGATGTTGATGAAGATTCGTCCTCCTATGATGAGAGGATCGTTGGTGATGTCGATGGCTTCGATTTTGCCCTCCCGGGGGAAGTTTCACCGGCGGAATCGCTCCGCCGAAGAGAAAAAGGGCTCCTGCCCAGGTTCTGCCTCGAGACGCGGTGCTTCATCCCGAAACCTTATCCCTCATTTCTAGGTCCAATGGCATCATATAGCAGAAGATGGGCTTCGGATGCCTGCCAGGGGCCTAAGAAGTCCAGCGGCATGCCCTGGGTAGTAGGGCACCCCCTAGGCTTGCGGCTGCCTGGTGGGTCCCCTACTATTGTTTCTTTTGCCAATAATTTTTATATATTCCAAAATAATTCTCTATCAATTTTCAGGTGATTTGGAGTTGTGCAGAATAGGTCTCTCTGATATAGCCCTTTCTGGTCTAGAACTCCAGCTGCTGGCAATCTCCCTCTTCATGTGAAACTTGAAAAATAAGAGATAAAAGGCATAAGAATAGTATAATAAAGTAAAATAAGAGTCAAAATTGCAACAAATGTGATTAGGAAAACATGATGCAAAATGGATGTATCACAAATTTCCCTCAAGTGGATGATGTAAGGTTTATCAATCTGTGGGAGGCGTAGGATGAAGATGGTACCTGCCAAACAACCCTGCAATCAAATACAAGAAATCTCTTGTGTCCCCAACACACCCAATACAATGGTAAATTGTATAGGCGCAATAGTTCGGCGAAGAGATGGTGATACAGGTGTAGTATGGATAGTAGATATAGGTTTTTGTAATCCGAAAATATAAAAACAACAAGGTAGAAAGTGATAAAACAAAGCACAAACAGTATTGCAATGCTCATAAACAAGGCCTAGTGTTCATATTTTCACTGGTGCAATCTCCCAAAAGTGCCAACATAATTGAATCATATAAGAATCCCTCAACATGCAACAAAGAATCACTACAACCTATGTGCCTAGATTTCCCCTATGTCGCCGTGGGAATCCGCAAGTTGAATACCCAAACATACATCAAGTAACTCAATAGACTACCCCATTGTCACCACGGGTATCCACATGCAAGACATACATCAAGTGATCTCAAATCCAATATTCAATCCAACATAACGAAATTTCAATGAGCAAGACTCAATTCACCACAACGAGATAGAGAGGGAAAAACACCATATGATCCAACTATATTAAAAAGCTCGCGGTATATCAAGATCATGTGAAATCAAGAACACGAGAGAGAGAGAGAGAGGGAGAGAGAGAGATCAAACACATAGCTACTAGTACATACCTGATACGTCTCCAACGTATCTATAATTTATGAAGTATTCATGCTGATATTTTATCATTATTGGGTGTTTTACAATCATTTTATAGCAACTTTATTTCAATTTTTGGAACTAACCTATTAACCCAGTGCGCAGTGCCAGTTGATGTTTCTTGCTTGTTTTTTACACCGCAGGAAATTAATATCAAACGGAGTCCAAACGCAATGAAACTTTACGAAGATTTTTTTTTCTAGACCAGAAGGAACCCAATGGGCCTGATCTGCACCTGGGGGTGCCCCAAGGGGGGCACAACCCACCAGGGCGCGCCAGGGCCCCCTGGTGCACCTAGGTGGGTTGTGCCCACCTCGGTGGCCTCCTGCACCCCTTCTTTGCACCATAAATTTCAAAATATTCTAAAACCCTTGGGGGTTAACCTAGATCAGAAGTTCCGCCGCTGCAAGGTCTTTGTATCTGTGAAAACCAATCTAGAACCTATTCTGGCACCCTGCTGGAGGGGGGAATTATATTTGGTGGCAATCTTCATCATCCCGGCGGCCACCATGATTAGGAGGGAGTAGTCCACCCTCGGGGCTGAGGGTTTGTACCAGTAGCTAAGTGTTTGGTCTCTCTATCTCATGATCTATATCATGGGCTTTGTTAATATAGTTGGATCATATGATGTTTCTCCCCTCTATACTCTTGTTATGATTAATTGAATCTTTACCCTTCAAAGTTTTGTCTTGTCAGATTGAATATTCAGAGATGAGAACACATGATATATGTCTTGCAATATGAATGCTTGAGGTGACAATGAGGTATCTTATTGGTTCACTTGATATGTGTTATGGCATTCAACCCGCGGATTCCCGCGGGGATATTGGGGTAATCTATGCATAGGGGTTGATGCACGTTCTTCTCCGATGGAAACTTTGGGGTCTCTTTATAGTTCTTTGTGTGGATTGAGTATTATGAATATGAATTTGCTTTGGTGTTATTCTAGTACAAACTCTAGGATAGATCGAACGGAAAAAATAGCTTTGTGTTATTTTAGTACGAACTCTTGAATAGATCGAACAGAAAAATAGCTTTGAGTTGGTTTTGTGACCTACAAACAATTCCTATCTTTTGTTCTCCTCTAATAGGAACTCGGGAGTGACACTTCTATTGCACTATGAGGGATACCATATGATCCAGCTATGTTAGCATTGTTGAGAGGTTGCACTAGCGATAGTACGGACCCTGGGCCTCATTTTTAAGCATTGTAATACCTTTTTGTACCTGTTTACTATTTGCTACCTTGCTGTTTTTATTTATTCAGATTATAAAAAATATATTTCTACCATCGATGTTAAACTTTTATCACCATCTCTTCGCTGAACTAGTGCACCTATACAATTTTCCATTGTATTGGGTGTGTTGGGGACGCAAGAGACTTTTTGTTATTTGGTTGCAGGGTTGCTTGAGAGAGACCATCTTCATCCTACACCTCCCACGGATTGATAAACCTTAGGTCATCCACTTGAGGGTAAATTGCTACTGTCCTACAAAACTCTGCACTTGGAGGCCCAACACGAGTCTACAAGAATAAAGTTGCATATTAGACATCAATACCTCCAGCCCCAAGGGTGAATTACTCCCTCCTTGTCATGGAGACCATCAGGATGATGAAGATGGCCTCCGGTGATGATTTCCCCCTCCGGCAGGGTGCCAGAGAAGGCCTCCAGATGAGATTGCTTCCATAGAGAGGCTTGCAGCAGCGGCGTGGAGGTTCTTGGTTTCTTTCTAGGGCTTTCTATATTTATAAGAATTTTTGGCATCAGTTTCATGTCAAAGGGGCCCACGAGGTAGCGACAATCTCAATAGGTGCAGCCTAGGGGGAGGCACGCCCTATGAGCTTGTCATGTCCTTGTAGGTCTTCTGGTCCTTCCACAAAGCTTTGAGGGTCTATTTTGGTCCATAAAAAACAAGATAAATTTTCAGCCCAATCCAAGAACTTTTATTTTTGCACAAAAAACAACACCACGGTAATTCTGTTGAAAACATCGTCATTCTAGGTTAGTTCCATTTAAATTATATAAAAGTGCACCAAAACCAGATAAATTGTTGTAAACATGGCATGAATACTTCTTAAATTATAGATACATTGGAGACGTATTAGTGATTTGATTATACTACTCTTCTCACTCAAAAATTGTAGGATCACGCAGGTATTCACTACAAGGGAAAACCTAGCAGTAGCATGGATTGGAAGCGTAGTAGTGGCGCGGGGGTGCACGCTACTGATATGGCTCTACAGCTAATGTTCAATAGTAGCCGGGTTGGGCACGCTACTACTATCCTGCATAGCAGTAGCGCTCTTTGGATGCCCAGCACTACTAATACACCTTACTAGCATCAGCGTGTCTGTTCCACTGGGCGCTACTATTACACCTCCCTAGCAGTAGCGCCTGGTGGGCTACCCGCACTACTGGTAAACTTTTCTATTTTTCTGCTGCATATTGTCGTTGTATTTGTACTGGTTTTAATAGTAGTCTCATCATATGATTTTATGATCATGATGAGTTATTATTTCAGTGGGTGAAAGAGACATGGATTAGATTCAAGTGAAGGCAACATGATGCATATCCAAAGTACTACTAATCCAAATTTGATCACTTTAGTTTGGATTAGTATGATCAAGTTTGGATTAGTAGTACTTTCGATCTGCACCATATGTGTTGCCTAAACTTGACTCTAATCCATGTTTATTTCACCAACTGATATATATAATAACTGATCATACTCATAATGATATAACAACTAAGCATCATCATCATTAATCATAACCCATCATCGTTATCATAATAACAAGTCATACTCATCATCATCATCATAGTCATCTAACAACTTCTACTTGTTATCACAATAACAAGTCATACTCATCATCATCATAGTCATCTAACAACTTCTACTCGTTATCATAATAACAAGTCCTTCTCATCATCATCATAGTCATCTAACCAACCCTACTTAATTGTTCTTAGCACATGATCATGAGTATTAGCTAGGACCTACTACCCTCTCTAAGGTAAAATAGCATAAAACAAGCTAGGCCCTGACTCTCTATTATGGACAATGGAGATTATCCTGTCTCCAATTCTTGCGCTTCGCACAATGTTGCTTCCAAGTATCTCCCTATGATTCTTCATACATTTATTCCATTCTATGATTGTCATGTCTTCATCGATTTGAGAAATCTTGTATGACCAGCGGTGAAGCCTAGGCAGACTTGGCCGTAAGCTAATAACATGAAGGCGACCTTTCAGAAACTTCGGGATATTCTGCTAAAAACATAATAATAACATCGTAGTTAGCAATGTACTTTAGCTTTAGAAGAATGTACGCAATGGATGCACGGACGTCGTAATAGTAAAAAACCTTACCATGCCATGTCCATGGATGTTACCGTAGTTCAACACCTGCAGTAGTGACATGTATTGACGATAATGTGCAGGAGTTTCCTGATTGATATTGTAATTCTCAACATCAATAATAAATGAGATAAGACCATCTTTCTCCTCATAAGTTAATTCAGAGCCATCAGTGTAGTAGGTTCTGTCTACTATCTTCCATACATTCTTTGAAGATTGGAAATAAGTTGTGAATGGAAATAAGCTGCCAACTATTTTGAAATAAACAATATACATTACTTAATAAATATGTTTGATAAACTAACATAGAGGTAGAAGTAGAGGCGTATCAACATAAACCTAAATGTTGATAATATCTTTGTTCATACTATCTTCGTCGATATTATCTTCATCAGTATCATCTTCAGGATCACCAAGATCGAAGATGACATGCATACCCTCCTGAAAACCATATGTCTTGCATAGTGCTTCCCAAGTCGAGCAACTGAAATGAGAGTAGGTCACCACATTGTATAGCTTTACGGGAAAAGCATAACCATGATGTGTCCTGAGGTTAACTCTCTTTGTCTCCATTTTCTCGTGATCTTCGAAATCCAACTTCCCCAAGAGATAGCATCTTGCATGACATGGGATGCACTAGTCGAATTGTAAAAGACGAAAATTACACATTGAAGAAGCAGGAGTCATTCTTAATTATGAAAAAAGACTTGTCGTCGTTGCGTACATTTTCAACATCGAAAGTCTCATCGAGCTTAATACTGGAGCGCCGACCATGTACCAGGTGAGGCCTGACAAATAGACCCCAGTCGTCGCCGCAGTTGTCGCACTCCTGGTTCCTATCATCGTCGTCAGACATTTCGTATGTTCATAATTCAAAGATTAAACTTCTAAAATACAATATATGTTCTACAAAAACTAAATTAGATCATTATTATTCATCACAAGTTGACAATCAGTCTGTCGAGTCTTTTCTTGAAAACTCTCAGCCCATGTGGTGTATATGGTGGACACTCCCTCATAGTAATTTTGACCGTCGGTGATGGTAGCTCCTCCCTTTGTTCCTAGTGCATTACACCAAAATGTCTAGCACACGGGAACGAAGGAGAAGCGACCCCCACGACAACAATCGGGATTCTTCCTCTCTGACTTTCGCGACCATCGGTAATGGTCGTTCTTCTCTTCCTTCGCATGCATTACCAAAAGGTCTATCACGAGAAAGAAGAGGACGAACGACCCCCGCAACAATAGTCGGCATTCTTCTTCTCTCATATATGGTGGACACTCCCTCACTGTTTTCTGACTATCATATATGGAGCCCCAACAAACTTAAATTAACCCAAAAATGTCGTTAAATGCTCTTTCTGGCAAATCCAACGCACGCGGTATTTCCTACATTCTAGCACAAGACATGCTAAAATCATGGAAAAATCCAGCATGACCTTTGCTAAAAAAGGACATATCGAGCGCCTGAAATTTTCTAGAACGGAAATTAACTAACAGTCCGGCAAAACATAGGCAACTCAGATGTGTTCCCTGCAAACATAGGCCAGTTGGGCAAGCACATATCCTATTTGAGCAACACTAGATATACATGTTTATATCTACATCATATTTGAGCAACGCTAGCTAGTACATAACACTAAATATACATATTTACTCACTATAGATGATGGTTGTCGAGGGTGCGGGTGTCGTCGGTGATCTTCTGGGCATCGTCGACCGGCACGTAGGTGATCTACGTATCCTGCGCCACATGAGCATTCAAACTTGAAGCTCATTTCCTTTCAATGATTGAAAATATTAACAAAAACATTTCAATATATCTTATATATAATCCTAACATAACTAAATTTGGCAATATAGGTCTCCCTCTGTAAAGTAGTTCAATTAACCACTTACTAAATAAACTAGTTCTATTAAACACTTACTAGAAACAATGCAATGTAAGTGTTCTACTCTGTTGAACACTTACTAAAATTTCTATTACCCTAGTTCTACCCTAAATTTTCTTACTACGAACTTCTATTATTAAATTTAATACCTAAAATTTTCTATTATTAAAATTTCGAAAATAGTACAGAGGGAGGTGGAGGGAGTAGGAACGATGGGAGGGGTGAGTGAGGGAGCAAGGGAGGAGGAGGACGGATGAGGCAGGGAGGATGACGAGGACGAGGTAGGGCGGGAGGTGGGAGGGAGGAGGCCAGAGTGAGGAGGGAGTGGGAGGTGGAAGGAGGGAGGGACGGATCGGGAAAGGTACAAGGAGGGGAGGGAGGTGGAAGGAGGAGGGATGGAGGAACTACCTCGGTGGAGGAGGATCAGGAGCGTCGGTAGCGGCGGGCAACGATGTTGGTCAGAGAGGGCCAAACATCGAGGGTGGCGGAAGATGGGGTGCGGGGGAGAGTGATAGTGGAGTGGAGAGGGGAGAGTGAGGGGCGGCCGGGGGAGAAGGTAGGATGGGTTTAGTAGTAGCGCGTGTTAGGGAAAAGCGCTACTGCTAAATGCCATAGCAGTGGCGTGGTGTCAGAACGCGCGCTACTACTATAATTAGCCTGCTGGCAATGGTGTGGCAGTTATCGTAGTTGTGCTTTTTCTTCTTGATGCGCTACTGCTATATAGATAGCAGTAGAGCCCTTTGTGCCCACGCGCTACTACTAAGTAGCAGTAGCGCCTGTTTTTATCAAGCGCTACTGATAAGATTTTGTGAATAAGGTTTTCCCTAGTAGTGATTGTTGGAATCGTTGCGATATCGTTGTGATGGAATTCTGTCTTGGTGCCTCCTATCTGCCTTGACTTTATTCTGGGGAATTAAGCTCCAAGGAGTTCTTATTACATTCGCTATTGTTTCAGTTACTGAATACCATAGGACGCTGACAGCAAAACATTGTTATACTTTTTGTGGTGGCAAATAGCATCGTGACTTATCCCCAGTGCTAGGTAGAGATAGCACGGATGATCTGCCATGACTAGTATTGTTGTGTTTTTGAAAGTTTGAGGTACACGAGCTTCCGAGGTTTCTTTGTTATGTGATGGACACAGTCGGAACATTGGAGCTAGTATACCCTCTTAGGAATTGTGTGAAATTTTGCTCCGTGTAGCCTGGGGCTAGAATGCATAACCAAGAAGTTTTGGCAGTTCCTCGGTGGGAATTCAAGTAGTTACCTAGGCTATATTTCCATCAAAAGCATGATGTGAGGTTGGGGTTTTACATCTAGTGGTTCATTTGTTCACGGTCTTTCTTATAGAGGATAGCATCGGTATGCTTCATCAATCCCCGTAGTTCACTATGCCTAGGGAGCATATTCAAGAATAATTTCAATATGACAATCCAATGTACAATCGAGCCCATGCAGGTCTCACCACAAAAATATCAAATGAAATCTCTGTTATGCATTTGTTTTTGGTTTAAAGCCTTGTCCTTTTTGTTTATTGAAGTGTGGTATTAGAGTTGCTTCGATGTCAAGTGTTGATTCCATACATTTCCTAAGCGGAGTTCTCATATTTCCTCGGCAACAAAAATTTTCTTGATCTACCGAAATTGTCATAGAAATTCTTTTTCCAACCGGTGTGCTTGTCTTCAAATTAAACTGATCCTTTCGATATTTGCAAGATCAATTCTTAGTTTTGTCAACGGTGTCCATTTCATCCGTCTCAAGTTGCCTTTGTTTTTCCCACCTTCCCACCCTTTTTCTTCAAGGAGTCGGAAATCTCAAATCAAGTGTATTTTTTATTGATGAGAAGTCTCTCTATTCTTTTCCTTCAATGTTCTTAGCCAGTGATTTCTCGTGAAGATGCTCGGGAGCTACAAGTTCATCATTCTTCATTCCTCTTTTCTTCTCTGATGGATTCAATTCAAGCTTTCCGTGTTGTTCATACTCCTTCCTTTTATTTCATGTTTTTCCATGTTGGAAGTTCTTACTCGACCTCTCTTAATCATCCACCTCCCCGTATTTCTTTTTGGAGTGCTGAAGATATCCCAGAAGATTTATGTTTCCATTCTAGATTTTCTTTGAGCTATTTCGGGTTTGTTACCTCATTCAAGCCAATTAAACCGACCAGTACATTATCTATTTTAAACAATCATTTTCACTGGTGTTTCTTTTGAATGGGCCATAACCCACAGGTCTTTTCCCAAGGTCTTAGCTATCTATTCTAATATTTCCCCGAAGATATTCTCATGTTCTTTCCAATGTTAACATAAGAATGGATTCCATCAGTCATGTGCCTTCCCCAAGATCATTTCATTTTCTTTTCATCTTTGGCTCAACCTTTTTGTTCTTCATTATTCAGGAGTACCTCACATATTCCCTATGGTGGCTCTCATCATCATTCTCTACATTTGACGACCAAAGAAGAGTTTTCCTTCACATCTTGTCCAGTCTCTTGAATATCCATGGTTCAAGCTTGATGCCATCCTCTCAAATTAGTTCCGATTATGAGAGATTATTTTCATATCCACCTGAAATTATATCATAATATTTATTTGTTCACAGCTTTTAGATCGCATTCACCAATTCTCCTAAATTGTTGTTTCTTCAATCATCTGCAAATTCTTACCGGCGGATCGTTCAAGTATTCTCTAGTTAGCTCATGATCTCTTCGCTCTCTTGTATCTAAATTCCCTCAAGTATCTCCATCCATTTTTTAATTCTTCCTATGATTTGTTCTCTTTTCTTCGTTCATTTTCATAATCCTTATGGTAGTTTGTTCAAGATTCCTTTTCCCTTGTTATCGTATCAATTCATTTGTTATTTCCAAATCATATTGGTGGTTCAAGAAGACCTTCCCATGTTTGTGCCATATCTCTCCTTAATCCTTTTCAATGAGAATAAGTAGTATGCCAAATCCATTCCTTGTCGTCACTTTAATTTGATGAGGATAAGCATAATGTAATTCTTATTCTTGCTTCATCGAGGAGATTTAATTCCTTCTTCCGGAGTTTGTTCATGATGAATGAATTCTCTGTTCAAAGTTGTTCATATTTTCTTCCCGGGGTTCGAAGTTTTCTCAATTATCTCGCCAGGAAGCTCCATCTCTTTCCTTATCGATGTAGGCAGGAAGTCATTGCAAGGCTTCATCTTGTTCTTTTCAACTATCCTTTTGTTTCGGTCATCTAGTTACCTACTCGGAGTTCTTAGAGAGTTTTGTCATGGTGGTTCTTTAAGTATTTAATTTGTTCTCTTAGTGTTCGTCAAGATTCTTGTTGGTGGAGCTCAAGCATTCTTCATCATGCATTCTGAAGTACAATTCTTTCTACCATGTCTTCGAGGTGGTGTTTTTTCATAACTCAAGCAATCAAGTTGTTCCATTTGTGGCAGAATTCACCTCCATTGGAGATGTTTCCATAAGTCCATTCTGAGCATATCCTTTTATTGTTGATTTTTCAACAACTCCATTCAAGCCTTTCGTGTAAGGTTGCTCTTTCTAGTTTATCCTTGTGGGGCAAGATGTTGTTTTCTTCTTCATTCTCTTAATTCCAACTATCTAGCTATCTTCCATTCGTTCCAGAGGCATCACATTGTTCCTTTCTTCGAATATCATCCCATCATATCAAGTTCTTGTTCTATTCCTTCTTTCTGTATTCAACCAGAGTGTTGTCCAAATTCTTTCATATACCTTGCTTATCTTTTCAACCGGAGTGGTTTCAAATTCTTGCTTGTTCCTCGTCCCATTCTTATCTCATTGCAACCCCAAAGGTTCTTTGGTTTCACTCATTTGTCAAAGAAGCAACTTAGTTTTACCACTTCTCTTCCTCTTCCACTTTTCATTCCTAGATCTCGGGGCGAGATCTCTTGCTAATGGGGGAGAGTTGTAACAGCCTAAGACTGATGCTCTAGATGCCTCCCGCTATTTTCATTGTTGTGGTGTTAATTATTTGTTTCTCTATTCACCATCGCATCATTTGCATTGCACCGGCACTCCGTTGCCATCATTTTTCAAAAACTTGCATCCGTTCTTAGTTGTCGATTCTCTTGTTGTCTCCACTGACATTTTCTTAGACCACATTGTCATCGTTGACCATTCTTAGACTCCTCACACTCGTCCGAAGACTTCCCCGAACATGAATTGCCCTATCATGACTAGTGGGTCCAGATTAACCCTGGACGTCCTCAAACATCTTTGCTTTATTTTATTTAACCACCCAATGACTGTAGCGACCAGACCTCAAACGGTCAGGTCTTTGTGCATCAGTGTCATCCCTGGATCGGTAATGCTGACAAGCACAGTACTCGAGGAATTAATAACAGAGTTTCAATCACACACTTATTACATCGTGTCCTCATAAACATTATGATTACACAAAAATATCATGGTTGATGGCCATCTAAACTAGAGAACTACGGAAGCTTCGAAGGTAAATGAGTCCATCAACTCCAACAACATAGCTGAGTGCAAAACAACAACCTATCGCACCTTATTCATCATTTGAGTAGTCTGCAACATGAGACGTTGCAGCCATGTAGGTCAGCACATTGAATATGCTGGCAGAGTTACACTGTAAAGCAATGAAATGCAAGAACTATATCTGCATGCAATATTTGGCTGGTGGATGCTGTAAGTTTATGGTTTTTCTTAAAGCTAGTTTTTCCCTACAACAAAGGAATAAATTTATTTGACTACTCCCAAGTTTCCCAATATTTGAGAAGGTAACCCCAACTCAAATCCCATTTAAAAGTATCATCATTAACCCAACAAGTTAATTAAAGTAACGTGATGAGATCACATCAACAGATTCAAGTACTAGATACTCAAGATGTCCATAACCAGGGACACGGCTAACCATGATTAGTTTATACACTCTGCAGAGGTTTGTGCACTTTTCCCCACAAGACTCGACCGCATCCATGATCGGATGATTGAGACATAGTCTTTCTAAAGCATTAACTCTCTACTCCGGGCGGACCGGTACACCTACTTTCCCCTACATCTGCTAGTCCACCTCTTCAAGAGCTCATGCAACTTACTCAACTATGCCAGAGCCCATAATGCCTTGTGGCTGCACATGGAAGTTTCTATCATGAATAATCTTATGATCCCTTTGAGCCTGGGTGGCGAACCATAGGAAAAATCACACGGGTACTCCGGGATTTCTCAAAACAAGCAACACTGGGTTCCCGAGGTGCCTCAACCAATCCACCCAGATGTATATCAAAGTTTCCACCTTAATGTTATCCATGATCAAATAACCCTCAAACTTCCATGTGTGAATCATGATCCAAACCCCGTCTACCATGCATGGCTAAGCAATACATAAGCATAATGTATATTCTAGGGGTGATCAAAAGGTATTAGGTTTCCTACCTCAAGCACTACAACCAAAACCACATGTTCCCAGTCCTACTCATGCAAATATTTGAGGGGCAGAACTAATGCATAGTAAAAACTGGGTATAAAAGAGTATGATCAAAGTGTAACTTGCCTTGTTGACGATCTGCAAACTCTAGAGATTCATAGTAACAAGCTTCGCACACCGGGTAATCTAGCATAGACAACCAGTAGCATACATAAGCAATCACTCAAACGAAGCACGAGAAAACCGAGAAAAAAAATCCAAATCAAACACGAAACAAGAAAACGGCTTAAACTAACGAAAGTCAAACCTAACAGTAATATTATCTTGTGGATTAGATCTTAAGAGTAGGTACATGTGATTAGCTACGATTTGCAAAAAGATTCAACTCAAACGGAGCAACGAAACTCAAAATACGAACGAAGCAAGATCGTTTACTAATCTGGACTAAACTCAAGTTTTACAGTACCAAAATCATGTTCAAGTTGGTTAACTAGAAAGAACGGAATGATACGAAGGTTTGGGCACTGGTTTTATCTAATTTGGATAAACGAGTAAAAAGTTATACTAGTTTAAAGATTAGGGGCTAAATCGCGAGAAAACTATTCGCAGATAGGTCCCTGGCCGAAAATAAACTAAAAAGAAAAAGACTACGGCACGAACGTTCGCTAACAGATCCAATCTACCGAATACTGTTCGTTAAAACAAATGAACGAATGGACGTTCATTAAATAAGAAAACCCTAACTAAAAATCGATCTAACTAAACCAAACCGAAAAAGAAAAATCGAATGAAACCAAAAAAAAGATCGGTCTTTTACCAATCAACGGTGGCGACGGGGTCAACGGCGGGAGACGGAATTCGGCGCTCCGGCGACGGTCATCGGTGGCGGGGCGACGACGCG
>NC_057804.1:354098460-354111159 GCF_018294505.1 Triticum aestivum | reverse complement strand
CGGCGCGGCAAGGCGGCGGTGGCTGCTGCTGCTGTTGCGGGAGGCGGCGACGGTGATGAGGAGGAGGGGGGCCGGGGTGGCTTATAAAGGGGGGTGCAAGGTGGCGGGGTGGCTTGCGGGAGGGGCGACGGCCTCAGGAGGCGTGTCCGCCTCGGACACGGTCGACGGCGGCGGGATGGACTCCGCGCGGGGAAGGCGGCGGCGGCGGCCTGCTGGGCCGGCTGGGCTTCGACCCAGGTGGTCGAAACTTTTTTGTTAAATAAATTTCGCCCGAAAGAAAAATCCTAAATAAAAATAACAAAAAATGTAAAAAATTCCAGAAACAATTTTCACCGTCCAAACCTAATATATAGGATAACGTGAAAAATTTTCTAGACTAAGATGTGGTTTCTAAAAATGCAATATTTTTCTAATTCAAATAAAATACCAATAAAATCATAATTTGATTTTTTTAAAATTCTTTCTCCAATATTTCTCTTGGGTTGAAGAAGTCATATTATCTTCTCTCATATATTTGTAATATTGGAAATAATTGGAGAGAAATAACAAAATCAAATTGATCCTTTCTTCAAATTTGAAATAAATTCAAATATGAATTTTGTGAAACTCCAACTCTCTCCTGGGGTCCTTGAGTTGCTTAAGATTTCTAGGATCTCAACCAAATGCAAGAATAAATATGATATGCATATGATGATCTATGTATAACATCCTAATTGAAAATTGGGATGTTACAATGACCCTCAACCATCCGATGGAAATCGAAGACCTCCAAATAGCCCCGAACCCTTCCACCTACTATATATGGACCAATTTCAGAACAAAACCTAGAAATTTGGTATAGCCTCCCTTGATTCCCGTGTGCCGCTGCTACTTCTCTCCATCCCATCACAGCCGGCACCCACATCAGGATCTCTATCCCACTAACCACCTATGCAAGCTCCTCCTTCACCAATCCAACCAACGCCTGACACCGTCATCTCGCCATCGCGTCACTGGCGGATCAGGACCAGTAGCAGCACCCCGGCCTCCGCCTATCTCTTTGCTGAACTGAGCCATTGGAGTAGTAGCTCTCAACCGCCGGAGTCCCTCGCCTCCCCAATGGACCAGGTCGCCCCTCACCCTACCTCCCTTCTCTCCCGCCTACTTCCTTTTTCCCGCCTCTCCTCTCAACTTTTCTTTCTCTCCTTCATAGGAGATATACCCATGGCGCCAGTCAGTCCCTACCTTGGCCAGCCACTCCAGTACCTTAGACATGACGCTCTAGTCACCTCGCACACGGCCTTCCCGCCATGCTGCTCCTGCGTTCCCTTCACACCAGTGCCTCCTCCTACAAACGCGTGAAGCTTCCTCGCCTTCTAGGTCTTCCTATACCCGAGCACTCAAGCCACCTGAGAACTCTGCCACTGTTGTCTCTCTTCTCCTTCACTGGACCTCCCTCACAGCGAGTGCCACCAGCGACCAAACCTAGGCCAGTGTCGTCGCTCCCCTGCCTTCCATCTTTTCCTCTCTTTCTCCAATCTTTCTGTCTCTCCTTATTTGTTCAGCAATTAATGCCTTTGATGAGCTCATCATGTCCCATCACTGCTTCCAGTTTGCCGCTGATGTCTGTGCCCTTCGCAGCCTCTTCTCATGCTATCGATGTTACCCCTACCGACCATGCTTGCTGCCATGCGACCATGGCGCCACCAGAGGAGCACTGCCTCTCCTATACTCCTTGAGTGAACGCATGATGACCCACAAGTATAGGGGATCAATCGTAGTCCTTTCAATAAGTAAGAGTGTCAAACCCAACGAGGAGCAGAAGGAAATGACAAGCGGTTTTCACCAAGGTGTTTTCTGAAAGCACGGAAATTATCACAGATAGTTTGATAGCAAGATAATACATAACAAGTGACCAGTAGAATTAGTAGCGAAGGTGCAGGAAGGTAGCCCAACCCTTTTATAGCAAAGGATAGGCTGAAACTTTCTGTTATAGTAAGCAAAGCGTTCTGGAGGACATATGGGAATTCATTTAGTCACTTTCATCGTGCTTGTTTCATTCATGTTTGCTACTTTGATAATTTGATATGTGGGTGGACCAGTGCTTGGGTGTTTCTCTTACTTGAACAAGCCCCCCACTTATGATTACCCCCTCCTGCAAGCATCCGCAACTACGAAAGAAGAACTAAGATAAATCTAAACATAGCATGAAACAAATGGATCCAAATCAGTCCCTTATGAAATAGCGCATAAACTAGGGTTTAAGCTTCTATCACTCTAGCAACCCATCATTTAATTACTACTCCATAATGCCTTCCTTTAGGCCCAAGTATGGTGAAGTTTCATGTAGTCGATGTCCACATGACACCATTGAAAGAAGCAACAACATACATGTCATCAAAATATAGAAAGAATATCAAATTCACATGATTACTTATAACCGGACTTCTCCCATGTCCTCAAGAACAAAAGTAACTACTCAAAAATCATATTCATCTTCAAGATCAGAGGGGTATTTAATATCATTAAGGATCTGAACATATAATTTTCCACCAAGATGTAATCAACACTACTAGCAACCCATAGGTACCAATCTAAGGTTTTGGGACAAAGATTGAATACATGGGATGTACTAGTGTTTCAGATGAGATGGTACTTGTGAAGATGTTGAAGATTTGTCCTCCCACAATGAGAGGATCATTGGTGATGTCAATGACTTCGATTTCCCCCTCCGGGAGGGAAGTTTCTCCGGTAGAATCGCTCCACCGGAGAGCAAAAGTGATCCAACCCAGGTTCCGCCTCGAGATGGCGGCGCTTTGTCCCGAAACCTTCCTTTTGATTTTTTTTCTAGGTCAAATGCATCATTTAGCATAAGATGGGATTCGGAGGCCCGCCAGGGGGCCCAAAAGTCCAGGCGCATGCCCTGGGGGTAGGGTGCATCTCCTAGACTTGTGGCTGCCTGGTGGGTCCCCTAATGATGTTTCTTTCGCCAAATTTTTTTTATATTCCAAAATAATTCTCCGTCAGTTTTCAGGTCATTCGGAGTTGGGCAGAATAGGTGTCCCTGATGTAGCCCTTTCCAGTCAAGAATTCCAGCTGCCGGCAATCTCCCTCTTCATGTGAAACTTGCAAAGTAAGAGAGAAAACGCATAAGAATATTATCATAAAGTGGAATAATAGTCCAAATTGCAATAAATATCAATAGGAAAACTTGATGCAAATGGATGTGTCAACTCCCCCCAGCATAGATCTCGCTTGTCCTCAAGTGAGAGCCGATATCGATAATTGATAATCCACAAGTATAGGGGATCGCAATAGTTTTTGAGGGTAGAGTATTCAACCCAAATTTATTGATTCGATACAAGGGGAGCCAAAGAATATTCTCAAGTATTAGCAGCTGAGTTGTCAATTCAACCACACCTGAAAGACTTAATATCTGCAACAAAGTATTTAGTAGCAAAGTAGTATGGAAGTAACAGTAACGGTGGCAAAAGTAGCAGTAGCAGTTTTGTAGCAATCGTAACAGTGGCAATGGAAAAGGAACTTGGCAAAGATCAATATGAAGCGAGCTCGTAAGCAGTGGATCAGTGATGGATAATTATGTCAGATGGTGTTTTTCATGCAATAGTTATAGCATAGGGCGACACAGAACTAGCTCAAATTCATCAATATAATGTAAGCATGTATTCCGAATATAGTCATACCTGCTTATGGAAAAGAACTTGCGTGACATCTTTTGTCCTACCCTCTCGTGGTAGCGGGGTCCTAATGGAAACTAAGGGATATTAATGCCTCCTTTTAATAGAGAATAGAACCAAAGCATTAGCACTTAGTGAATCACTACAGGAATCACTTATTTTGCCTACATGAATGTCCTTTGCTGTCAGCTTATTGTCGGGGCAGACGGCAAAGGCTTATTTTGCCGTCATGGGAAGACGACAAAGAAGGCAAGACGACAAATGAATGATTTGTTGTCAGTGAGCTGAAAGGCTGGCAGCAAAGATAGATAAATGCTGACAGCAAAGACGGCAAGACGGTAAATGGGCTAACGACAAAGGATGGACACGTGTCCAATCTGACGTCCAGTAACGGTGTCGTGGCTTTGCCATCATGTTTTCTCAAAGTAGACGACAAAATTAAGTACTTTGTCGTCTATTATTTTCATGCCGACGGCAAATAAGAAACACACTCACGCGGATCGACCACGCAGATCAATGATGTGGCAGCATCAGATCAGCTCACCCCACCCCAGGATTGATCACGAGCACATCCCATCTCCCTATCTTATCCGGTCCCACCTCTCTCTCTCTCTCTTATCCACCCACTCCCAGCCCCCACGATCTCTCTTTCTTATCAACCCACTTCTCCCCATGATCTCTCTCTGTCTCTCCCAATGATCTCTCTCCCCATGCAATCCCGGTCGCTGCCCCAGGTAGGCTCTCTGCCGGCCATCTCTCCACGGCCCCAATCGCCGCCCTACCGTTGCCCCCCCCCCTCCCGCATGGCCGCCCCTTCCACCGTCCCGCTTGCCCCCGGTGCAGCCGCCCCTGTCTCCCATGCACTCCAGCGGGGCCAGTCCCTTCCCCCTCATCACCTTCGGCATGGCCGACCCTTCTTCTTCATCCCGGAGAGGCCAGCCCTCCCTCTTCGTACCGGCGTGGCCGGCCCCTCGTCACAAGTCACCCCCAACATGGCTGACCCGTCTCCTACAACCTGTACTGCAATTGACCGGGTTCGCCATCGCCCCTGATGCCGCTGGCCACCGCTGACCGTGCCAGCCTCAGGCCTCCTCCGCGTCGACGCCTCACGCCATCGGGGTAGCCAGCCGCTTCCTCCGTCACCTTCGGCGCGGCCGGCTTGTCCCCCGTCGTGCTTGGAAGGCCTCGCCCCCTTTGGCCTCTTCCTAGCACAGGGATGTGAGGTGTTCAGATCGAACTTATGTACTATACTACAGTGTAACCTGCTCGTGTGTAGTCCATTCGGTTGTTTCAGATCTGATGATGTATACTGTGAAATATGTTCCTTCGTCGTTGATTATTGGAACAACATGTGTTGACGGATGTTGTAGTGTTTGTTGTCTGTTCGTTCCCCATCGCCTCTACATTTGGATTATTATGGTGTATATATATTATGTGTTGTTGAATTTATGGTTTTTTTTTAAAAAATATGCCAGACTCTTTGCTGTCATGGAGATATCGGCATAGATTTTTTGCCGTCGTGTGGCAGACAACAAAGAAGCCACTGACGCGGCGTGGCCAAGTTTTTTTCTGTCTGCACTTGCGATAACCAACGGCAAAGAGGCCATGTTTTCCATCATGTACATGGGGCTGACGGCAAAAAGGACTAACACTATCAGTCATGCCGGACGTTCTGTCTGTTACTTTTTTTTGTCGTCTACCCATTCCTGTTGACTGCAAAATAAATTCACTCACAGCAAAAATTTTGCCGTCTGCTGGTCCATGGGCTGACGACAAAACTACCCTTTGTTGACTTTGCGTTTGCCGTAATTTTTTGCCGTTATGGGCTGATGGTAAAATCTTTGCCATCTGTAATTCGCTCTTTGCCTTCTATAGCGTCCAGACGGCAAAATATCTGATTCGTGTAGTGAATACATGAACTCCTCAAACTACGGTCATCACCGGGTAGTG
This sequence comes from Triticum aestivum, assembly GCF_018294505.1. Taxonomy (NCBI): domain Eukaryota; kingdom Viridiplantae; phylum Streptophyta; class Magnoliopsida; order Poales; family Poaceae; genus Triticum; species Triticum aestivum. The sequence goes on along the minus strand of NC_057804.1, from coordinate 354,105,532 downwards.
TCCCGACTATTATCACTCCAGATTTGCCAGATCATAGCACGTAGTAGGTGACTATAGCTTGCAAGATAGGATCAAGAACACTCATATATTCATGAAAACATAATAGGTTCATATCTGAAATCATGACTCGGGCCCTAGTGACAAGCATTAAGCATCGCAAAGTCATAGCAACATTAATATTAGAACATAATGGATACTAGGGAACAAACCCTAAAAAACTAACTCGATTACAGCAGTGAGCATCATGAAATTGGTGATGGAGGATGGTTGATGATGACGATGGCGACGGATTCCCCTCTCCGGAGCCCCGAACGGACTGCGGATCTGCCCTCCCGAGGAAGAACAGGGCTTGGCGGCGGTTTCGTATCATAAACGAGATGAATCCTTCTCCCTGGTTTTTTCTCCCCGAACGTGAATATATGGAGTTGGAGTTGAGGTCGGTGGAGGTCCAGGGTGCCCATAAGACAGGGGGCGCTCCCAGGGGGTAGGGCGCGCCCCCCCACCCTTGTGGCTAGGGTGTGGGTCCCCTTCGGTTGATTCTTTCACCAATGTTTTTTATTTATTCCAAAAGTTATCTTCGTGAAGTTTCAGGTCGTTCCGAGAACTTTTATTTCTGCACAAAAATAACACCATGGCAGTTCTGCTGAAAACAGCGTTAGTACGGGTTAGTTCCATTCAAATCATGCAAATTAGAGTCCAAAACAAGGGCAACAGAGTAAGGAAAAGTAGATACGATGGAGACGTATCAACTCCCCCAAGCTTAACCCATTGCTTGTCCTCAAGCAATTCAGTTGACAAACTGAAAGTCATAAAGAAAAACTTTTACAAACTCTGTTTGATCTTGTTGTTGCAAATATGTAAAGTCAGCATTCAAGTTTTCAGCAAGGATCATGAACTAACCATATTCAGAATAACATTTAGGTCTCACTTTTACTCATATCAATGGCATAATTAGCTAGCGAGTAATAATAATAAATCTCAGATGACAACACTTTCTCAAAACAATCATGATATGATATAACAAGATGGTATCTCGCTAGCCCTTTCTAAGACCGCAAAACATAAAAACAGAGCACCCCTGAAGATCAAGGATTGACTAGACATTGTAATTCATGGCAAAAGAGATCCAATCACAGTCATACTCAATATCAATTAATAACAACACATACAAATGACAGTGGTGCTCTCTAACTGGTGCACTTTCTAAGAGGATGACTCAGCATAAAAGTAAATAGATAGGCCCTTCGCAGAAGGAAGCAGGGATTTGTAGAGGTGCCAGAGCTCGAGTTTTTGAAACAGAGATAAATAATATTTTGAGCGGTATACTTTCATTGTCAACATAACAACCAAGAGATCTCACCATGCTCTTCTAGAAAGATTTGTGGTCTCATGAACCACTCATGTTCTCGCACACCCGCGCGTTCTCCTTCACAACTCTAGAAGATGCTTCGGTCAAGGATTTCTTGCGTGTCATGTCAATCAAAGAGGCTTTTCACCTTCCCTTGTCCCCACAGGCCCATGCAGAAATCCGGGACATTCAAGACATGACCACCCAATTTCAACCATTAACGGCTACTTCTGATGTGTGGAACTATGTTTGGAGCAAAACGATATTCAAATCAACTGATCATTACAACTTCTACTTTCGTGAGATCCAGACGCATCTGGTCTTCATGTGGCTATGGAAATCCAAGTGTACAATGAAAATAAAGGTCTTTGGATGGCTCCTCTTTAATAACAGGCTCAATACCCGCAACATGCTCAAGAGGAGGCACTATAACATATGTGAAGACCATGACTGTCTCTTGTGTGGACTCAATGTTGAAGAAATGGTTGATCACATGATTTTCACCTGCTCATTTAGTCGATGATGTTGGGCCCGTTTGGACCTAGACTGGGAGCCATTCTCCGACCGTTTCCAAGCCATCCAAGAAAAAAAGGATAGCCATGCCACGATGATGCTACTAGAGAAATTCCTCATCATAGCATGGAGCCTTTAGAAAGAAAGAAACAACAAACATTTCAGAGCTGTGGCTTCCACATTGCAGTCTTGGCTCTCTAGATTTATTAAGGACTTTGAACTTCTCCAGGACAGGGTCAAGGAGGCACATAGGCCTCTGGTGCTAGATTTTGTAAACTCCCTTACTTAGTAGCTCTTTGTCATTCCTACCCCCTCCCTACCCCAAAAGGATAGGGCCTCTCCGCCCCCCTCCCTCTCATTGTACCATGTAACTTATATAGTGTGGATGTTTATAATATAACTACACAGTAGGAGCCTTTCCTACAGTTTAACAGTCAAAAAACAACCAAGAGATCTCGGTATCTTCCATGCTACATACATTATAGGTGGTTCCCGAGAAGAATGGTAAAGTTTATACTCCCCCACCACCAACAAGCACATTCCACGGATGGTCCGAAACAATAGGTATCGTCCAACTAACATCAATCTTGGGGGAGTTTTGTTTGCAATTATTTGGATTTGATTTGAGCATGGAACTGGGCATCCCAGTTACCGGGCATTTTCTCGTGAATGATGAGCGGAGTCCACTCATCGTGAGAATAACCCACCTAGCATGGAAGATGTAGACAACTCTAGTTGCTACATGAGCGATTCGAGCATACAAAACATAATTTCATTTGAAGTATAGAGTTTGGCACATGCAAATTTACTTGGAACGGTAGGTAAATACCGCATATAGGTAGGTATGGTGGACTCATATGGAACAACTTTGGGGTTTATGGAAGTGGATGCACAAGAAGTATTCCCGCTTAGTACAGGTGAAGGCTAGAAAGACACTGGGAAGCGACCAACTAGAGAGCGACACAGTCATAAACATGCATTAAGATTAACCAATAATGAGTGCAAGCATGAGTAGGATATAAATCACCATGAACATAAATATCGTGGAGGCTATGTTGATTTTGTTTCAACTACATGCGTGAACATGTGCCAAGTCAAGTCACTCGAATCATTCAAAGGAGGATACCATCTTATCATACTACATCACAACCATTTTAATAGCATGTTGGCATGCAAGGTAAACCATTATAAACTCCTAGCTAATTATGCATGGCATGAGTAACTATAATCTCTAATGGTCATTGCAAACATGTTTCATTCATCATAGGTTGAATCAGGAACGAGGAACTAATCATATTTACAAAAACAAGATAGGTCGAGTTCATACCTACTTTTCCTCATCTCAATCATTTCATCATATATCATCATTATTGCCTTCATTTGCACGACCGAACAGTGTGGATAATATTAATAGTGCATGTGCATTGGACTAACCTGGAATCTGCGAATATTTATTCAAAGCAGAAGACAAGATAATATGGGCCCTTTATTAGATCAACAATAATGCATATGAGAGCCACTCAACATTTTCATCGTGGTCTTCTCCTTTCGACCCCCAAAGAAAAGAAAAGAATTTCAAAGAACGAGAAAAATTATTTACACAGGAAAGCTCCCAACAATCAAAAGAAGAACGAGAAAACTTTTTGGCTTTTCTTTAATAGTACTACTAAGCAAGCATGAAACGTAAACTACCTAGAAGCTAAAACTAATTTTTTTGTTTTTTCTCAAAGTTTTTCAAACATACAAGAAGAAAGAAGGAAAAGAAACTAAACTAGCATTGATAATACAATGAAAAAGTATGAACACCGACAACTAGAATAAGTGTGTGAACATGAATGTAATGTCGGTGAGAAATGAATCCTCCCCCAAGCTTAGGCTTTTGTCCTAAGTTGGTCTAGGCCCATGGATCAAAGTAGCCCTCTCCGGTGTACTGTGGAGGATCCTGGGGGTTCCACTGGTTTGCGAGGTCCTGCGGATCCCACTGATAAATAGACTCCTTATATGGATCAGGTGATGGCTCTGGCTCCGGATCTGGGGATCGTGTCCCCCTCCAATATGTGTGAATATGCACAGGCAAAACAAACTACCTGCCAGAATGAAGATCTAACATAATAGGTGCAAGCAAGGTAACAATCTGAAAATTATCCTTGTCAAATATCAGGTTATAAATGAGTCTCGATTCCTTATCATAGCAAAGAAAATCATGTGCTACCGTACTCTTATAATCTAAGTAAATAGTGGGCAGCAACTTTTCTTTTTTCTCATGGTGTCTAATAGGTATCTCAAAATATTTAGCAAGACAAGAAGCATAGATACCTCCAAGGACAGTACCCTTTCTACGGTTTAAACTCAACCGCTTAGCAACCATAGCACCTAAACTGAAGTTTTATCACGAAGTAAAGCATGGAGAAAAATGGAAAGGTCAGGAGCACTAAGACCTCCACTGTCCCCGCGACCAATTAAACATCTACTAGCAAATAATGAGTAGTAGTGCAGGACAGGAAAATGTATACTAGATGTTCTAGCTACCGACACATTTCTCCTTTCCCCTACAGTAATATCCTTAATACAATATTCCACATCACTAGGACGTGGTTCCTCGATGCTGCCCTCAAAAGGTATCTTGCAAACCTCACAAAAATCATAGAGTGACATATCCTTATACTCATCATATAAAAAATTCTACCGAGGGTGGTGATCTGCTAGCATGAAAGTGAAATTTTTGCATGAAAGTATTAGTGAGTAGGAGATACTCTTCACACGGGTCGCGGAGGAAGTCGGTAATGCCTGCATTCTCAGCCAAATAATAGAAATCCTCATAAATTCTGGCTTCCTCCAAGAATGCATCACTTGGCCATTCACATGGCCGGACCTTGGCGGTGCAAGGAAGGTTGTGCTTGGGCTTTTCATTCTCTTCATTCTCCTTTTCCTTCAAACCCTGGCTCGAGGAGCCTCTCGACAATCTCCTCAACATTTTCTTCCTCTAAAAATTTCTGAAACTTTTAGCGACTCAAAATAAAAGTGAACCAAACTCAGCAAGATTGATAGAAATTAGTCCTACAAGTGCCTAGAGATTATATCATGCATCAAAACTACTTTGGACCATATAAATTTGACATGCAAGCTCAAGAACAGGGTCACCTTAGCAGCAAAAATTTGCAATAAATAAAGCACTAGAACAAAAACTAATTGGACCATTGGAGGAGTCACATGCTGAAGAATAATCCCTCAAAGCAGTTTCCTCAATGGAGCTTTGAGAAAGGATATTAAAAATGGTAGCAAATGAGCAAGAACACGAGTTTGAGCTACGGGAAGAGTTTTTCTAGAGGAAGACAAAGTGGATGGATGCTAGAATAAGTGGAGGGGCCACGTGGGGCCCTCAAGATAGGGGGCGCACCCTCTACCCTTGTGGCTAGCTGGTGTGGGTCCATGGTGTGTTCTAAGTGCTAGAAATTCTCAAATATTCTTCAAAAAGACATACTAAATTTTCAGGGCATTTGGAGAACTTTTATTTTTGGGGTATTTTTCATTGCAAGGATAATTCAGAAAACAGACAGAAAATACTATTTTTGCTTCATTTATTCTAAATAACAGAAAGTTAAAGGATGGTACAAAAAGTTGTGCTTTCTAACTTAATCCATCTCATGCTCATCAAAAGGAATCCATTAACAAGGTTGATCAAGTCTTGTTAACAAACTTCTTCAGAATGACATGAAACCGAAGAATTTTCTAATAACACCAGGTTACCTCAACGGGGATATGCATGTCCCCAACAATAAGAATATCATAATTCTTTTTGGCAGTAGGAAGAGGGAATTCAAAACCTCGAATAGTGATAGTTGAAATTTTTCCAATAGAATTGATACTATGAACTTGAGGTTGTTTCTTCGGAAAGTGTACCGTATGCTCATTACCATTAACATGAAATATGACATTGCCTTTGTTGCAATCAATAATAGCCACTGCAGTATTCAAAAAGGGTCTACTAAGGATGATCGACATACTGTCATCATCGGGAATATCAAGAATAACAAAGTCCATTAAAATAGTAACGTTTGCAACCACAACAGGCACATTCTCACAAATACCGATGGGTATAGCAGTTGATTTATCAGCCATTTGCAAAGAGATTTCAGTAGGCGTCAACTTATTTAAATCAAGTCTATGATATAAACAGAAAGGCATAACACTAACACCGGCTCCAAGATCACATAAAGCAGTTTTAACATAGTTTTGTTTTAATGGGCATGGTATACACTACAAAAAAAAGACACATCCGTGACATTTTGGGCCAAACGAATTTTTTTCCTGTCATACATATGACACTTCTATGACGATAATTGTGACAAAACCCGGTATCATAATAGATGTGGTGGGCTCCTACTTCTATGAAAAAAAATCATGACAGAAAATGGGCTTTTCGTCCTGGGCTGGCCGGAGACGCAACTACATGACATTCTTGGGGCCGTCCATGACGGAAAAAACCATGGTAGAAGCAAGGGGGAGGAAAATTTCGGGGAGTTGCCAGTTACGGTGGGAGGTCGGAGGCCGAGCAATGCACGTTTTTCTCATACACGTGCGAGGCGTTGGCTCTAACTGAACCTGAGCGAGGCGTTGGGCTCTAACTGAACCCGAGTGATTGCACTGCAGGCTACACGTTACTTAACCCAAGCGATCGATCGATGGCTGTTAACTGAACCCGATGGAGCGATTCGTTCGCTACTGCTGCTAACTGAACCCGATCGATTGGATGAATAGTGAGCATTGCAGGGGGTTTGGATGAACAGTGAGTGGTGGCGTTGCCTCTGGATGAACAGGACCCTGTGGTGTGGGGGGCTGGATGAACAGTAGACGGTGGAGGGGTGGCCGTGGAGGGGTGGTTGAACAGGACCCCGTGGTGTGGAGGGCTGGATGAATAGTAGATGGTGGAGGGCTGGATGAATAGTAGACGGTGGAGGGGTGGTTGAACAGTAGCCGGTGGAGTAGCGCGCAGTGGAGGCTGGATGAACAGGAGCCCATGGAGGCTAGAGGAAGTCGACGGTAGCCCGTGGAGGCTAGAGGAGGTCGACGGTGGAGATGAACAGTATCCCGTGGAGTCTTGTTTTGTGGTACGCCACACCCCTCTCGATGAACAGGACCCCCGTTTCAACCGTAGGAGGTCCGTTTCCTATGTTTTGCGGTACGCCACACCCCTCCCGATGAACAGGACCC
>NC_057804.1:354076418-354098112 GCF_018294505.1 Triticum aestivum | reverse complement strand
GACCCCTGTTTCGACCGTAGGAGGTCTCTTTCCTCCGTTTTGCGGTACGCCACACCCCTCCCAATCAATAGGACCCCCATTTCGATCGTAGGAGGTCCGTTTCCTCCGTTTTGCGGTACGCCACACCCCTCCCGATCAACAGGACCCCGTTCCGAACATGGCCGGTCAAACACAAGGCCGTTTCCTCTGTTCTGCAGTACGCCAGGCCTCGTTTCCATCGCCTGTTCCGTCCAAGCCGGTTGGCTCACATGCGTTCCGTTGCCTCCTGATGAACACGACACATTCCGTTGCCTCCCCATGAACACGACGCATTCTGTTGCCTCCCCATGAACACGGCGACGAATTTGTTTCTCCTTTCCGACCTAGCCATGTACGTATGCGCGAGTAGGCGTTCGAGACCCCGCCCGTATGTACGTACGTGGCCGTATTTTCTTTCTTGCACCCTGACCGCTGTACGTACGTGTACATGCTACGTGCGCGCCTCTACTACGACACGTACGTGCCTCTACTACAACACGTGCGCGCCTCTACATCGACCAGTATATATGTACGTTCAGGATCGCGACCAGAATGACAATGCTACGTACGCTTCGACCAGGTGGGTCCCGACTGTCAGGCAGTTCCTTGCGTGCGAAAATGTAGCTGGTGGGTCCCAGCAGTCAGAGGGGCGAATCGTTTTTTTTGCCCGGACGTACTTCCTTTGCATGCGAAGATGTAGCTGGTGGGTCCCAGCAGTCAGGGGGGCGAATCGTTTTTTTGCCCGGACACACTTCCTTGCGTGTCAAGATGTAGCTGGTGGGTCCCAGCAGTTAGGGGGGCGAATCATTTTTTTTGCCTGGACGCACTTCCTTGCGTGCGAAGATGTAGCTGGTGGGTCCCAGCAGTCAGGGGGGATCTTTTTTCGTGAAATATGGTGGCCCGTCCGGTGGGTCCCCGCTGTCAGGTGGAAGAATCATTATTTTCCGTGTAATAAGGAGGCACTTCCTTGCTGCGGCCGTGGACCCAGCTATCAGCCTCTCCACGTACAGTCCATGTCCGATGGAAGTCGTTCCTTAACCATGTTGACCACGTCGCGCCGAGAGCACCATGGCGGTGGACGTTGGCGAGGTCTAGGAAGGGGATAACTCGGAGACGGGGAAGACGCATCAGTGGATGCCCACGCGAAGAGGAGTACGAGGGTTCACTGGTTCGGCTGCAGTGTGAGGCTGCTGTCGCCGCAGAATAACAGGGGGTGTGGGTGAGTAGAGGGATAGCCTGGCTAGCGGTGGGAGTAGTAGGGGGCGGTAAGGCCTCTGCGACATCACAGCCGGCCATGGGAGGCAGGAGCATGTGGCACGACCGGCGCTGGTTTGGGCGGTTGGAGCAAGAAGACCAGAGGTTGAAGAAGCACTACAACCGTTGGATGAACATCGTATGGTAACAGGAGCTAGAATCGTTCATATTGACTAAGTTGACAAAGCCCTCCGTCCCCGTCAACTTGGTAGGCCCACAAGTCAACCTCCCAGTATGCTGGGTTCCAGGTGGCAGGGGGAGTATTCATTTTTTTGTGCGTAATAAGGAGACACTTCCTCGCGTGCGAAGATAGCTGGTGGGTCCGACAAGTCTGCGGGGGGCATGTTTTTTTCACGAAATACAGAGGCCCTTCCGGTGGGTCCCAGATGTCAGGTGGAGGAATCATTATTTTGCGCGTAATAAGGAGGTATTTCCTTGTGTGCGGCCGTGGACCCAGCTGTCAGCCTCTCCACGCACAGTCTACTTCCGATGGTGTCGTTCGTTGACCACGTTGACCACGCCGCGCCGAGCGCATCCAAGGTGGTGGATGACGGAGAGGCCCCGGACAGCAACGAGCCGGAGATGGGAAGACGCGGGAGTAGAGTCAAAGACGGAGAGGTGTATGAGGGTTAACTGGTTCAAGTACGGTGTGCTTCGGCAGTCGGTGGAGAAGAACAGGAGGTGTGGAGGGGTGGAAGGATGGCCTGGCCAACGGTGGAGTACGCTTCATAGCGAAGCGTGCTAAGCAGAGCTGCTAGCAGCAGGAGGCGAGAGGTGGTCCCTACGGCACTGGAGGAAGAAGACGAGAGATTGAAGATGGATGCCGGTCGTTGGATGTAAATCCAACAGCTAACATGACAGAATCATTTGTTGACTAAATTGAAAACGACTTGCGTTGGCTTCGACCTATTGGCCCACATTTCAGCCTCCAAAAATGTGGCATGTATTCAACCCATTTTTTCAGAATTTACAGTCTTTTTTTTGCATGGTAGAATTTACAGTCAATTTGATCTTTTTTTTGAATTACAACCATTAGCTGGGCTGGGTGAACAATTAATGTAGCGTCCATGCGGCCCATTTATTTTATTTCCTATAAAATTACAGGCCATTTGCACTTTATCTAGATACATGATTTTGCTGGGCTGATTCTAATTATAATGTTGGGTTGGGCCAGCAATGTCATCAAAAAATAAAAAAGGGCTGAGCATTTTGTTATAAATATATTTAAATAATAAGTAATATTATTAAATTCGTCCTTAAATCTTACCAAGCTTTTGTACACAATCACTAGGATTTTCGTGCCAAAACAATCCAGGATTTTATTTGTTAAGAAATTATTTTTATAAGTTAATAAGATGTGGGATATTGTTTTCTTACATATGTAAGTATCTGTTAAATATATGATGACAATAAAAATAATATATAATAACATATAAAATAATTTAAATATATATAATATAGTTAGATGGGAAACATAAGTTGTACCTGGCGTTCCTATTCTTATATAGAAAAATAGAATAGAACTCTGCGTTTTCTTCAAAAAAATACATAAATTGGGCTGCCAAAAATAAAACCTCGGATGAGGTCCATGGGCCAGTCGATCCATGACGGCCCTAAGAAAATACAAACAGGCCCTCCCATCCGAGGTCGTGGGCTGCACATGTTAAAAATGAAAGCCTAGATGGGGCAGCCCAAAACCACGTCCAACACTTGCCAAAACTTCGTCCCCCATTTTCTCTGTGTTTCGCACACTCGACATTGTGTGGGCATTTTGACTGTGCATCATATGAAGATGTGCTATGCATGAATGTTGATCAGCATGATGTTAACTGGCTGGTAGTTCCATTTTTGACCATGAATAAAACTTCCAACATGATGTTAACCCTGTTTGAAAAGGCCGTGTTAATATAAATGCTTTGCCTCTGAAAGTTGCAGTTTCTTATCTGAAACTGAACTTGCAGTTTCTTATCTGAAACTGAAACTTGCAGTTTCTTCTTTTATGTACTTTTATATTCCTATGAAACTACATTTTTTAAGTGCTAAAAATTGATCTCTAGAATTCATAAAATTCTTCACATGCTCAATACCGCAAATCTGAAATTCAAAAGACATTCATATCTGAAAGTACTCTCAAAATACAAAATACAAAACACAAAACACAATTCACAACCTGCAAATACTGACAACCCTAAGCTCCTCCTGACAATTCACAACCTGCCCGACTATTGGGCTGGGGGGCAGCCCACTCCTATTCCTCAGCGGCAGACAGCCGCCCCGTGAGACGATGTGAATGGCGAGGGAGACGATGGCGGGGAAGCATCGTCGGGCCAACTGCTTTTCTCCTCTTGCAGTTGGGTTCGGTCGACGAAGACTCCACCGGCTTGCTCTGGCAGGACACCGTCATAAACGGCACCCTGTAGATGCTCGATCCTTCAATCTCTGGTGGATGCTCCATCTGGGATCGATACTCCCACCACCGCTCCCTCACGATCGGATTCGATGAATCTGTTTGCTCCATGGCCCAGAGGAGCAGCTCTATGTACTCCGGCGCGACTCCCTCCGGGAGTATCGCCGCCTTTCCGCTCTGTTGCAGATATTTGGCCATGGATGTCGCCGTCGCCGCTAGTTGGTCCTTGTTGTCAAACCAATATTGTATTCCAACATCCTAGCTAGCTTCACAGGGTCACCGTCTGCGATCCTCACGTATCGGTTGTACTCCTCCATCGATCTACTTCTCTATAGCACATTCACTCGCCGGCGGTGGTTTTTGAATGGAAGAGGAGAGGAGCAGCGCTAGTTTTGGATTAGAACGGGAGAGGAGCGACGCTGGTTTTGGACTGGAACGGGAGAGGAGGGGCGGTGGCTTTGAAATGGAAGAGGAGAGGAGCGGCGCTGGATTTAGATTGGAACAGGAGAGGAGCGGCCGTGGTTTAAGAGGAGAAGAGCGGAAGAGCGGTGCTGGTCTTGGAAGTATTTTTTTGTTGTTTTGCGTATTTTGGGTCAAAGTTTGACCACATACTGTTTGTGACAAGCAAAATGTGAATGCATGTCACCAAAAATTGTATCATTTGGTTCGTATCTGAATGTACTTTCAAATTATATTATTTTTGCAACGTATAACATATATTTTATCTGCGAAAATCATTGTCAATTATGACCCAGAATAAAAGGGAGACTGGTTAATGTGGGGTCTCTTTCTTAATTAAAGGGCAAATTGATTTTGATTTTGATCCAGTCACAGCATGCTGGCCCTCTCGCCCAATCCTAAATCGCTGCCGCACGCTCCTCTCCCTCTTCTCCATTGCAAAACCACCTCCTCTCCTCTCCATCATCTCCATTCCAAAACCACTGTCTCGCCTCTCCCTCTTCTGATCTTCTCCATTGCAAAACCACCTCCTCTCCTCTCCATCATCTCCATTCCAAAACCACCTCCTCTCCTCTCCATCATCTCCATTCCAAAACCATCGTCTCGCCTCTCCCTCTTCTGATCTTCTCTCCATTGCAAAACCACCTCCTCTCCTCTCCATCATCTCCATTCCAAAACCACCTCCTCTCCTCTCCCTCTTCTCTATTGCAAGACCACCGTCTCTCCTCCCATCTTCCAAAGCTAGCAACGGACCACTCAGAATGACATCTATGGAGAGGATGCACTAGTGAATCAGGATTACCGTCGGCGACCAGGCAAAGTTAGCTAGGATGAAGGAGATCCTTAGTTGGTTTGACAATGAGTGGGAGATTTCGAGGACGGTGCGGGCCATGTGGCAATGTATGCGAAAGAGCGAGACGGCGGTGATGAGGGTGGTAATGTACATGTACTCCTCGGCGGCAGTCAGGCCGCAGTCCTCCGAGTTCATCGAGTATCTCCTATGGGCAATGGAGCAGACAGATTTGCCCGAGGCGACAGTCAGGCAAAGGTGGTGGGCGTACAGGTCGAAGGTCGAGCACCCAGAGGATAACGAATCGATCGAGTATGGTGTGCCATTCGTGAGGGTGCAGAGCCAGCTGGAGCCACAGGAGTATTCATTCTCCCACCGCAAGAGGAGGCCGGATGGCGCGACGTCGCTTCCCCGCTGTTCTCCACGGTTCCCTCGACACTCGCCTCGTTTCAACGGCGGCGGTAGGGTTTAAGGTAAGCTTCGCACTAACCTAATCTTCCACCTACTCATGCTTACAATCAGTGTGACAGCTAATGAAAATCATGCTTACAATCAGTCTCCGAGTACTACACCAATCACCCTAAAATAGCTCTGGACCTTTGGGTCAAAGTTATGACACAGTGTACAAATAAAGAAAAATAGATTGGTGCTTCTTTCAGAAAAGAGTACTCCCTAGAAAACTGCCAATATAAGCTACTAGTATTTGGTTAGAGGATTTGCTGCCGAGAAAGATCCGTCCACAGAGAGCACCACACATCCCACTGGTGGGGTGGATGCCAATGCGTGCATGCAGCATGGCTGGTGTCGGTAATTTTTACTTGGCACACCTCGCACTCTGCATATATGTCGGTTCCATACGTACATTTGTGCAGTTCCACCAAAATGCAGCTGAATAACCCTGTTTGCACAGATAATGAGAAAGCGTGATTACATTATAGTGGCATTAGTTGATGAAACACACAAAATAAATAGAAGAAAATATTGCGATAGTATCATAGTATGCCATGCTGCGAGGGTGATATGGGCCCTGGGACGCCTCATACGGTACGCCTTATACTGGACATCGCCCCAAGTCTCCCATATACACCTTCTGCCAGTGATGAACATCAGTGTACAACAGTAGTACAAGGAGGCGCCTTGAGACATTCAAATCTCTATTTTTGTACATATCAACTAAAATTAAGCACCCCAGTTTGCAGAAACGCTTAAACATTAACAATGGGACTAGTTGATGAAACATACTTTAACAAAGAGAAGCACTTTCTTTATCTACATTGGAAATGAAATGATAGAGATGACACTCGCTCTATTTTAACTGTATTATTACTTCATTTTATCAGTGACACTAGGGTCGAGAAGGTGGCAAACAAGGTGTATCGTGCGTCGCAAGGATGGAGGCCGGGGGTGCTTAGACTGGGATGCCGAAGATGGCTCTTTCAGTCACCAACATGGATGATTCAATTCATGGGACCGTTTGGTGCAGTTCACCTAAAATGAAGCAATGTCCCGTGAGCTAGCAGCTTCTTCTTCAAAAAATTTTAAGAAAAGGGCTCCAGCCCTGGTTCCATTTCCATCAGAAAACGAAACCCACAGAGCTTCTTCTTCATTAGTTGCAATAAAATTGAGCAACATCAAGGTTGGTTGTGAAGCTCTTGGAATGCTCAACTATAATTTGGATATCATTTGTGCAGTTCAACTAAGATCGAGCGTGAAATGTATATCTCTATTTGCACAAAAAAGGTGGAAAGGAGGGTGACTAACAAGTGTTGAAACATGCATCAAATGAAAAGAAGCATGTTCCTTATCTGAATGGCAATCCTACAAGGACAGTAGCAATTTCTAAAGCAGTGGCATTGCTAGATATTAGTGTGGGCATTAGGATTAACTATGACAACCGTTAAATACGACATTACTTTGGGCATGGGAGAGTAGGCGGACCAGGACAGTTGCATTTCTAACGAAAAGAACCAACTTATCTTAATGGGAAATTTTAGCAGGACATGTAAAGAAGTGCCATTGATTCATATTACTGGAGGCATTACGTTGAAAACAACATTGGTTTAACGCGTCCTTACTTTTAACAGTGCGACTGCTACATTTTACCAGTGGCATTACATAAGAGTGGCTCAGGGCAACAAACATCAGAACAGGATATCTGGGTTGGTCCCATTTTTGTTTGGTATAGCCACCTTATACTGTGTGAGGCTAGCAAATCTAGTGCTGGACTTACTCTGTTGACTTGTCCCCCAGTCCCCACTTTCTTTCCTTTTTCAACCAATAGATCGGGTTTATATTGAGTTTGTACTGCATTTCCCTTTATTTCCCTATTAGACCTAGAGACCAGTTGGATAGCCAGACTCTGCTACTATTCGCCCCATTATTTCCTCTTTCGACCAAGTCCTAGATTCAGGTAAGAAATCCTCCCCCACCCCCACCCCCTTTCTCCCTTCTTTGAACCAAGTAGTACTAGATTCGAGTGCATGAACTAGTTTTACCTCTTAAACGTAAAAAATAGGTGGTTTTCGAACAGCCGATCGATCCTATCTACGAGGGGGCCTGAGAAATAGTAAAAGTTACAAATGCAGCGACGTTAGGAGCTCGGGAAGTAGAGCAAGGCTGGTTTCGAAGGAAGTTATACCTGATGGTCGCCGGGATGTCGCTAGCTGGGTGGCGGGAGGCCGGATCTGCCCACACTATGGCAGCGAGGAAGAAGGGGTCGGAGGCCCTCCCTCACCAGCGGTGCTTGGGAGAGAACGACAAGGCAGGCTGATCGGGACGCGCCTAGCAGTGGGTAAGAGGCGTCGCCGAGGACGGCCGCGTGAACGTTGGACCTTTTTACCTTCCCCGGTGGAGAGGATCCGGCTGGATCTGTGACCAGCGGTGAGCAGAGAGAGAGAGTGTGGCCACCACTGTCGTGTTTAGATCTGGAGAGGCCAAGACAGTGTGATGAGAGCAACACTAGCAAGCAAGCACGGAGACTCCTGCCTATATAGTGGAGTAGTACTTAGTTTTCTTTTGTCTACCAGAGCTGGCTTGACTTCGTCAATGACTGTCAAGAAGTCTTCATGCATGTGGCCCAGAGGCGCAGTTATCGTCATTTTGATCTGAAGCGCCGGATTATAACATATAACACGAAAAAAGGCCACATGACAAGAAATCATAACCTCACTGCCCAAAGGAGACAACATGAATCCCGACGGACAAACTAGACGAGGAACAAAGCTCAAATTAAAGATAAACTCGTAGAAAAGGGGTCCGTCGATAGATGTCCTACTTAACATAGCCGGCTTGACCTAGATGGCAGCCGAGTAGTCACTGTTCGTGCATGTGCCCCCAATGACTAACCCAACTCAGTTGTCGCTGTTTAACCCTCGCAGTGAACCGAAGCACATGACACATAATTTTGCGAGATAACAAGAAACCTTTTTTTAGATTTCTCACCACAACTACAACCATGTACAACACAGCCTGCACGATATGTAGATGATAGCCAATCCAGGCGTGTTTTCTGGAGTCTGGTCACATGCATGGACGAACTGATCTTCCGTGTCTTGTAGGGATCGTCCAGGCACCAACGTAGTACAACACTTATCCAGTACTATCGCTCGTCTCCCTCTTCTATTAAGTCACCCGACTTGCGGGGCCGGAGAGTGTGCCTATGGTCGGTTCTCAATTACCGTCCCACATGTGTGTGCGAATGAAATATGACGCGCCTTCCATTCGGAGAGCAGCATCCCAGACCGACCGACCGTCTGGGGTGCGACGCGAACGCGACGAGCGTGCTGTATACTCCATACATGTGTACCGCAGTTTTCTAGACGCTTTGCTCCATGGCACGGGCGCAATCCATGGATACAAAATTAGTATACTGTATACTCTTTAAAAGTTGAGGGCGGGGCTTTTCCTGGCCGGTAGGCGGCGGGACAGTTCCGCCTAGTCAGTTCGACAGAGACGCAAGAAGACGAGGGAGTAGGCTGCTGCAAACGTAGGGTTGTGTGATTTGACATCGAGTTACTCCTGGACAGGTGGGGCCCCATGATTTGACTTGCCATCATCATTTTAACTGCGGCGCTAGGACCGGCGTGAGTCTCCTAATTCCTGACCACCTCCATACAGGTGCCTCTCCCAATGCTCCACCATGTAGTAGAGGCTGGCTCTTGCATGAGAGCCCACTTCTCCACTTTTTCCTTGCCTCTCTTTCCTCCACATATGCAAAAATGCCATGTAAAGTGCACTATTGTACTTACTTGCACCTACAAGTGCTTAAGCTTGCCACATAGGCATAAAGTCTGATGTGGCAAGTTAATCAAGAAGAGAGTGACTAGTTTAATGACCCAAGGAAGAAACGGTGCTAAGCGCGCGTACCTAGGTGAAAAGACAATTTTGAGTCTATAGCTAATTAAATGAAGCAAACTTAGCAACACCATTTCATTGGTAGAAGTCACTCCTTGGCAAATGCAATAAATACTAGTACTCCTTGTGTCCCATCATATAAGAACGTTTTTGACACTCCACTAGCTAGTGTCAAAAACGTTCTTATATTATGGGACGGACGGAGTACGAAGAAAGAGATAGAGAGGAGTAAAAATTACACTTATAGCCAACCTTATAGCCAACCTTGTTGTAGTATGAGTGACTAAGAGGGTGCATGGATACATTTTAGTCCCGTGACTAAAAGTAGTGGGACGAAGACTTGCTAGCCTCACCCATGCTTGGATCCAAATACTAAAGAGACTAGAATGAAGTTAATGAGCATTTATTATCCTTCAAACCCTCCAATCCAAAACTCGCCTGTGTTAAAGGAGAGGAGTTACATGAGGAGAGAGAGGACTAATCCACATTTTAGTAGGGGTGCCCCTGACTAAAAAAATTTAGTCTCAAGACTAGTTTTAGCCCCTCTTTAGTCAGGGGGGCTTGGAACTTTAGCCTCTTAAAGAGACTATTTTTAGTCAGACTAAAATAAGTCCCTTGGATCCAAGCACCCTCTAAGTGATGACTATGTATGACATGCCAACATCATATAGCCTAACGCACCATGTTAAACTCCAAGGGCGCGACCACGCGAGTGACGCGACGGTCGTGGTAGGCGCGACCATGATACGGGCTGCTGGCGGCCCTTGGATCTAAGATCAAATGGCCGCATGCTAAGTTGCTGAAAATTTGCAGAATAACCCTCCAGGATAGGATATTCACCCATAGGTCTAGAATCACGCCATTCAACCGTTTGATCTCAGATCCAAGGGCTCTCAGAAGCCCGTATCATGGGAGAATGGAAAGCCACTACCCTGCCGTTCGCACGCTGGCAGTTCGCTCCTACTCGTCCGTGCACGTCCTTTAATACTACGGCGGTTCGCTCCTAGTCGTCCCGTCCATTCACATTACGGCAGTTCCACTAATCCTAACCCTCCTCCAAAATCCATGGCGTCCCAA
This sequence comes from Triticum aestivum, assembly GCF_018294505.1. Classification (NCBI taxonomy): domain Eukaryota; kingdom Viridiplantae; phylum Streptophyta; class Magnoliopsida; order Poales; family Poaceae; genus Triticum; species Triticum aestivum. The sequence goes on along the minus strand of NC_057804.1, from coordinate 354,087,754 downwards.
ATCTCCCCGATCGGCGGTAAGTACAAGGTTAGAACCATCACCGGCGATGAGTTCGACGTCATCTACACCCGTACTTCCACGACGGTGAAAGGATGCCTTTCTCGCTTCAGACACATGTTAGAAAACTCACATGATGAGTGGGTCACTGAGCTAGATGTTGAGTACACCACAGTCGTAGGAGGAGTGAAGGATCTTAAGGACGAAGAGAGGAAGAAGCCCGCCGTGATCCAGGTTTGCATACATAATGTTTGCTTGGTCTACCACATATGCCATGCTGACGTTGAGTGCTAGGATTTTAAGAACTTCCTCGAGGACAAAACAGTCAGATTCGTTACTATAGACTTTAAGAACGACAAAGAAGTCCTACGTCGTATAGGCCTCATTGTAGGCAACCCCTTCGACCTCCAGAAGAATCGGCTAGTGCCCTCTCGTCAGCCCTCAATGCTGACCCTGGCAGGAGCCATGGTTCATCCTTCGTACCATAAACTAGAGAAACCTCATTACACGTTTCATCGTCATGCATGGCAGCGGAATGTACTAGATATAGACCACATCCACTACACTGCAATGGATGGCTACCTTTGTTTCAATATCTACAAGGGTTGGATGAAGAGCAACAGCCAAGTTGGCGGTTCAAGCAAGCCAAGAGGAAGAGGGACAAGGACGAAGTCGAGGACGTGGACGAGGACTCCGAGTAAGGTGGCAGTGTCGTTGCTCATGGCGGTTCTAAACTTCTAATGCAGTGTATACCAGATTAGTTGCATAGTTTAATTTCAGGTGTGCTTATTTAATTTGAGGGGTGTGTTGTGCTGATCCCCCGGCAGAACTATGTTATGTTTCTTCTCGTTACCTTAACTCTTCAGTATGTACATACTAGTACGAGTATTTCTTTAATAGAATTTAGCACCCCAATTAAGCACGTACTAGCTTTTTTAATAGTACTATATGCATATTTGGTGACGAGCGCTCTCTATATGTACCACCTTTTTTTTAAATTTCAATTTTTGCTCCATGGCGCAATCCATCGATAGTACTACTGTACAAAAGTATACATTTTTTAAAAGGCTAGCGTACTGTTCATCACATATATATATAGCCAGTTAAATTCTCAACCTAGAATGACGTGCATGCCATGTAGTAAACCGATCCGGAGGAAGTATAGTAAAAATGAGGTGATTTTACCGAGCGATCGGTGGGGGAGCATGGCCTGTCATGTGGTCCCACGTGTCATGATGTACCAAGGCGATGCGCGGGTACCTCTTGAGGCAGAAGCAATACTAGTACGTGGTTCGAGATGATGTCGAACCGAAGTGTGAAATAATGGTTTCTTCGTCCGTCTGGGAAGGTGCGGCATTGTGATTTGATGTCTCATTGCTCATTACTACTACTGGGCCGGTACGAGTGGGGTGCGTCCCCCTTGCTTTTTTGCACTGTTATTTGGTGCTTGACACGTCGACCCGGTTGCCATATGTCCCACATGTCGGCGACAAGAAGTACAGAATTCATGAAAGGGAGCGTCAACGGAGGAGTGTACTACAGAATTCATGAAGGGGAGCGACTTAGTTTTGGAAAAATCTGTTTTTATGGAGTACGTACCCACTAGGGTTTATAGGGCTCATCTAAAAAACATTCGTTTTTCCGTTTGATAAGTCTCGATTCTACTATACTAGTAGTAGTACCATTACATGTTGGATTTCGAGGTGCGTTAGATCACCCGATGCAAGCAGTGTCAAGAGAAAACTAACCAATGCATGTACAAGTTCATGGAAATTTAGTGGTCATCCATGCATCTGTTCTAATTAATGCCTCGGTAAACATAACTTCTTGAGAAAAATGAGTGTACTGTGCAAACTACGAAATTAATTCAACCACTCACCGTCTACCTTGGTTGGAGAGATTTTGAAATTGAGCCATAAACTGGAAAGGCTCGGTTACTATTTGTGGCCTTGTATAGACGCAAAATGTATTTTTTATAGTGGCCTTGTATAAGTAAATGGAGGGAGTACTCACCAAAGTACGTATGTAGTAGGGACGAGGAGTAAACGGAGGGAGTAGTAAAATTTTCTCCTAAGAGATGACTAACCTTATAGCTAACCTTGTTGTAGTATGATTGACTAAGTGATGACTATGTATGACATGCCAACATTAGATAGCCTAACGCACCATGTTAAATCTCCAAGGGCGCGACCGCGTGTGCGACGCGACGGTCGTGGTAGGTACGACCATGATACAAGGTGCTGGCAGCCCTTGGATCTGAGATCAAACGGTCGCATGCTAAGTTGTTGAAAATTTGCAGAATAACCCTCCCGCGGCAACCGGCAAATTTCCTCCCATCGGAGTAGGTTTCTCGGTTTGCATGCGGGTTTAATGGAGGCGAGGAGGCGTGTTCAGCCGGGCGTGCAGTGGACGGCGCAGTACTATTCGATTTGACAACTACAACTAGTATATTATAAACAACAAAGAAGATTAGTAGAGATAGAGATAAGAATAGAGACTAGGGAGGAGCACCGTCTACTGCTTCGTGAGCTGCTCCTGCGCTCCATTCGGCGGCCGCAACGTCCTCTACAGCCACTCCCTCCTGCGCTCCATTCAGCGGGCGCTGTTGATATTTTGGGAGCGCACTCTCGCGACTGCTAGCAGCCACGACTTCACCGATGACGACTTCTTCCCCGACCTCGGCAACCTCTTCCTCAATGACATGGGCGACAACCTCAACGCCAATGGTGCTGCTCCCGTTGCACCGTCTGTGTTTCTGTCCTTCCTGTTCGAAATCGTGGTAGAATTCATGTTTCTAGTCTATGTCCTAGACTCGATCTGTTCATCTACTATGCTAGTCCGCATGATTAGTTTAATCTCTATTATAGCCATCATGATTTATTTTGTAGTAAATCTCGTAGTAACTTGCTCATATATTCAACTGGCGGAACGTCCCCTACAGCCACTCCCGTTTCATGGACGGCCTGGTCGATGCCTCCAAGGATCCCTTCGTCTACTTCTATGAGTGCCCGGTGCCGTTTTGGGGCTCGCCGCGGTCATCGTGCATCACCTGACGTAGGCGTGCGGCGATCACTACTGGCCCTTGGCGAAGAACATCAAGTACGAGACATGCTACCCATTCACCGTGCCGGAGTCGCTGGAGGATCAGCGCCGCCTGCTAGTCTCAGAGGAGGACGGCAGCGTCTTCCTCTTGATCGTGGCAACCGGCGAGGCCCGAGCAGGCCGCCGCCACATCTCTGTAGTGTGAGTCAGGGGCGACGCCGCTAATGCTGACACTGACACGAGGCCGATGTACGGGTGCGTGCTCAGTATTACTACCCCTCGAAGGTCCGTGGGAGGCGACACTGGCTACATCAAGCTGACTTGGACTCTGCCGAGCTGGGACCTTCCCGCCGATGTGGACATGGAAGACGCATGGTATTATTTGACCCCCAACAATGTGCATGGGGACTCCAAGGAGGTTCACCTGGACATATGCATTACTAAGTTAAATGTTGATCATTAGTCTTCGCTCAATGTAATCCGCTGTCTAAGCATGTGGAGACTTCCATGCATGATCTTGCTCTATTGGAGTATCGCGCATGAATAAAAGTGTATCCATTTATGGTTTAGTCTAGAATCCTCCATGTATGAATTTTTACTACAGTACCGGTGAAAGACTTATGATGAACCATTTCCTGCAAAGCACAATAAGAGTTATTTCTTCACAAGTTTTGGATGCAGGTTAAACAGTTGAACGCTTTTGTTTGCAAAAGATACTTTTTTATCTATTTCACCCGGATGTTTCTGAGCTCTAGAGATGAAATAATATCCGAAGAAACCTATCGATACGTGTTACACATGAGATGACCCCCACATCCTTTGTCAAAATAAACAACACCCCGATCAATGCATTTCACTCTTCCGTGCAACGGACGGGCACCTTACTTGATCCTACAGGTGCTTAAGCTTGCCACATAGGCATAAAATCTGATGTGGCAACTTAATCAAGAAGAGAGACTAGTTTGGTGACCCAAGGAAGAAACAGTGCTAAGTGCGTGTACCTAGGTGAAAAGACAATTTTGAGTCTATAGCTAATTAAATGAAGCAAACTTAGCAACACCATTTCATTGGAAGAGGTCACTCCTTGGCAAATGCAATAAATACTAGTACTCCATGTGTCCCATATAAGAACGTTTTTCGCACTACACTAGTGTCAAAAACGTTCTTATATTATGGGCGGAGGGAGTATGCAGAAAGAGATAGAGAGGAGTAAAAAAATACACTTATAGCCAACCTTGTTGTAGTATGAGTGACTAAGTCATGACTATGTATGACATGCCAACATCAGATAGCCTAACGCACCATGTTAAATCTCCAAGGGCGCGACCGCGCGAGCGACACGACAGTCGTGGTAGGCGCGACCATGATACGGGCTGCTAGCAGCCCTTGGATCTGAGATCAAACGGTCGCATGCTAAGTTGCTGAAAATTTGCAGAATAACCCTCCAGGATAGGATATTCACCCATAGGTCTAGAATCACGCCATGCAACTGTTCGATCTCCGATCCAAGGGCTCTCGGAAGCCCGTATCATGGTAGAATGGAAAGCCACTACCCTGCCGTTCGCACGCTGGCAGTTCGCTCCTACTCGTCCCCGCACGTCCTTTAATACTATGGTGGTTTGCTCCTAGTCCTCCTGTCCATTCACATTATGGCAATTCCACTAATCCTGACCCTCCTCCCAAATCCATGGAGTCCCAAATCTCCCCGATCGGCGGTGAGTACAAGGTTAGAACCATCACAGGCGATGACTTCGACGTCATCTACACCCGTACTTCCATGACGTTGAAAGGATGCCTTTCTCGCTTCAGACGCATGTTCGATAACTCACATGATGAGTGGGTCGCTGGGCTAGATGTTGAGTACACCATAGTCGTGGGACGAGAGAAGGATCTAAAGGACGAAGAGAGGAACAAGCCCGCCGTGATCCAGGTTTGCGTGCATGACTTATGCTTCGTCTGCCACATATGCCATGCCGACGTTGAGTGCCAGGATTTTAAGGACTTCCTCGAGAGCAACCTAGTCAAATTCGTTACTGTAGACTTTGGTAATGACAAACAAATCATGCGTCGGATAGGCCTCGTTGTAGGCAACACCTTCGACCTCCAAAATAATCGGTTGGTGTCCTCTCGTCAGCCTTCAATGCTGACCCTGGCAGGAGCCATGGTTCATCCTTCGTACGGTAAATAGGAGAAACCTCCATACACGTTTCATCGTCATGCATGGCAGCGGAATGTACTAGATATAGACCACATCCAGTAGGCTGCAATGGATGTCTACCTTTGTTTCAACATCTACAAGGGTTGGATGAACAGCAACAGCCAAGTTGGCGGCTCAAGCAAAGAAGTATCGGCCAAGAGGAAGAGGGACAAGGACGAAGTCAAGGACGTGGACGAGGACTCCGAGTAAGGTGGCAGTGTCGTTGCTCATGGTGGTTCTAATGCAGTGTCTACCGGAATAGTTGAAAAGTTTAATTTCAGGTGTGCTTAATTTAATTTGAGGGGTGTGTTGTGCTGAGCCCCCAGCAGAACTATGTTATGTTTCTTCTTGTTACTTTAACTCTTCAGTAAGTACATACTAGTATTTCTTACATTTCATCTTTTAGTTGGTATAGTACTACCACTAGTTTCTTCACATTATATACGTACAATATATATGGACAACATCATATAGCCAGCAGTTTAGTTGTCAAAGAATTTCAAGGTGCTAAGTTTTATCAAAGAATTCCAGGGTGCTTAGTTTTATTTGAGGGGTGGGTTGTGCTGGACACCATTATTGTGACTAGCCTTTTTAATAGTACTATATGCATAATTTGGCAACGAGCGCTCTCTATATGTACCACCTTTTTTTTTAATTTCAAGTTTTGCTCCATCGCGCAATCCATCGATACTACTGCTGTACAAAAGTATACATTTTTTAAAAGGCTAGAGGGCGGGGCAGTCTAGCTTGGTCGGTTTCACGAGAGGCGAGGGCCTTTGTGATTTGATGGCTCATTACTGCTGGAAGGCGGGGCCTTGTGATTTGACTGCTCGTATAAATGCACCGACGACCTGATCGAGGAGGAGCAAAGAACCGTGCGGTTTCACGAGAGGCAAGGGCCTTTGTGATTTGACGAAGGAGCACGAAACATGGCAGCCCAGTGCCATATGGCGATAAAAATGATCTAACTTGCTAGTCCCCTCATTGTTAGCATTGTTCTATTCATTCCCTCAAAAAACAAAAAACATTGTTCTATTCATGCCTTGCAGAGAACGTGACACGTGCGGCGAAACACCCGAAGCAAAAGATGAAACACAACAGCAAAAGAAGAAGGAGGATTATCACCCCAAATGATCTAATTCGCCGCGGAGTCGTAACTGCTTCTTCATCGCCTCCACGACCTCCATCTCCTTGCGTGTCTCCTCTGTCATCTTCTTCATTCTGTCCATGACGCGGGATTTCTCGACGCGAGCCTTCATCATCTTTTCCACGTCTGCATTACGTACCTTGACAGCAGCCGGGTGCTCGATGCGGAGCTTCGCCAACTCCTCCTTCTGTTCCATGACGAGGGCCTGCATCATCTTCATCGAGGAACTACTATTCTCATGCAGCTTCTTCCAGCCGGTGTTCTTCTCCTTCAACAGGTCGATCTCGTGGCAGAGCTTCGCCTTGTCCTCCTGAAGTCGCAGGATTTTGTCGGTCGCCTTCTTCTCCGAGGCAATACTCTTCTTCAGCGGCATCACCAAGCCAGCGGTCAACTCCCCCTGCTGATTGAGCTCAGCGGGGATTTCGTCGAGGCTCTCCTTCAGCAACTCCGTCAAGCCTTGGATGAACTCCTTCTGCTTATTGAGGTGCTTATTGAGCTGATCGGGCATGCCATCGAGGGATAACGACTCCAGCTCCGCCGGCTCGGCATGTTCGCCTCCGCGGCTAGGGCGCTCCTGGGATCCATCGCCTGCCCGTGAGAGATCTTTCGAGGTCTCTGCGTGGCGGCGAGCCCTCTCTTTTTTTTCGCAGCCTTGGTTGCCGCTCCCTTGTTACGAGTAGTTCTCGACCTAGAGCTCTGCTCACCGGCCATGGCAACGACGGACGAAGAAGAAGCACTTATGAGGAGGAAAGGTAGAGTAATTTTTGGTTAGGTAGTTCCCCTTTTTATAACCTAAGTACTAGCACTAGTAGTACTAATACCTGCATAGTGGGAACATGTTCAGGTTTGGTACGTACTAGTAGGTGTGAGCAGGCTTTCGAATGTTATGGGAACAAGGTAAAGATTAATTGATGGTTTTGGTTTCGAGGCCCGAAACAGCTCCCGATGAGTTTAGCGGAACATAAATTTCAAGTACTACACTCCTCAAATGTGTAAATATTATGTTACTGTCAAAAATTGGAACAAAAGACGAAGGAGACCAATGGAAGTACTACTAGCAACCCACGATTTAACTACTCGCATGCGCGTAGTGGAGTAATAATGTCTTTCTTCCGCCCTCACGTCCACTCAATTTGCATGCCCTGTATTAATTGACCATCAATGAAGTGAACGAATTTACACGCGTCAAATTATCACATGGGGTGGATCTTGGTACAAAATTGCGTCCGCCCGTGTACCCACGTGTGCGTGCGAGGGAATGAGTGCGTGTGTGGCGTGCGTGCACATCTTCACTTCATGCATGTACTGCCAGTATGGCTCAGGGAGGACGAGTACATTCTTCTGGAACTAGAAGCATGTCACTGTAATCAATCCATGCAAGGAGATCAATCCATGCAAGGAGGTCGCGACAACGCCTCCACATGTGCCACGTGGCTTCATGAACTGTAAGAGAGACACTGTGTAGCGTGCCATTGGTATTCTAATTTACGTGTTTTGCACATACTCGAAGTACTAGTAAGGTACACGTGCATTGCACGCATCAGATTTTGCAACCAAATTATGAATAAATACCACACTATAGCATGTAAGCTCTGAGTCACATATGCGTGATGTAGCCCTTCGTTTAATTCTTATAGTTCATCTCATTCAAAATCAATTAGTTTTTATAAAAAAGCTAAGAACACGTGAATAGGAAAAACATGGGATTATAGTGGAATGTCGTCTTGAATCCTATAGGATTGTATGTGTGTTTGATTGTGCATAGAAAAACGCATAATTCTTTCAAAGAGGTTTGAGTGGATGGGATGTTTCCTATGAAATCTAGTGCAAATGAATCATATGGAAAAATTCCTATGGTTTACAATCCTACGAATCAAACAACTAAGATAGGAAAAATTCCTAATGATTAGAATCCTCCAAAATTCCTTTGAGAATCCTTTGAATCAAAGAAGCCCTTAATCTATTTTATGATTCATGGAATTGTGCATTGTAAAGCATAAAGTAAAAACAAATAATGGCAATTCAACTAGAAAAAAAAGTTTGGGCAGTTATGATACGGAAGATTCTAGAACAAAAGAGAACCACTGTTGTTTTGAGGTTTGTGCATTATGCTTAAGTTCAACCATGGAGTCTGCTAGATTGTACATGTGGCAAAATCTGGTGGGGGCTAGAAGATGGTGCGAGGGGCCGAGTGGAGGGAGACTATGAAGGAATGCACAAGTGCAAGATCGATAATTAGAGAGAGGGGGCGAACACGTGCGATGTTGCACGCAGTAGCGGAGCCATGAAAAATAAATGAGCTAGGGGGCCAAGCATTGCTAATCCTTTACGAGGAGGGTCAATTCATGAAATTAAACCTTTTTTAGCAGCAATTGTCTAATGATCACATTCATATTAGCCTCGATATATAGTGATGTTGGGGGGGGGGGCAGGGCCCTTACTGCCCCCTGTCTTCGCCATTGTGCACAAGTCTGAGAGATGAAGTGGAAGGCATGGATGATGAGAGGGGGACATTGGATATATAATTAATGTGGGTGTATTAGCTATTTATGTTAATCCTATATAGAGAAGTATAGATTGGTCAATGTTGACGTGGGAAAGAGGGTGAGACTTCACTGGATATATTGATTGATCGGTTTGTGTGGAAAACTATGAAAGACCTAGCTATACACACACATACATAGAGGAACATCGATCGTTGCACATGCACGCGTGAGAGATAAAGAATGCCCGGTATGATGGAGAGGGGGATGTGTGTGGGTGTGTGCCTTCATGGGAGACCGACCTGAAGAAAAAGATTGCATGCGTGCGATAGATAATGCCGACTGGTAGTGTGTGTGCATGCATGCACGAGAGAAAGTTAGTGGTACAATTATAAAGAGAAGACTACTGTGTGGGTGCAAATGAATATGTGAGGTCATAATCAATGTAAAGTTGAATTCAATATTTGAATAAGAGATCCTGATGTTTGAAACCCATGCATGCATGAATATAACGGAGATCTGCGCGGTGTGGTTTGGAAATGAGCATGTTGTAATGTATACACATTGAACAAGGTCAGACTGATTTGAATTTGAGATACCGATGGCAGACATCATTTGCCCATGTCGCATCCGTGCATGGACACACTATTCTAATTGGAGATGATGGGCGGCTTTCGCATCACATATCTATATCTATACCCCTATATATATTATATTATATATATTTTTATATTGTGTGCGGGTAACTTTAACTTTGAAAGATGGTCGTTGGATGAGGCGAATCTGATGGTCCAAAGATGGCAAATTTCAGCACTATTGGTCGTTGGATATCATCTAGATTCCACCAGATTTCGCCACATGTATAATCTAGAAGACTCCATGATTGAACTTAAGCATAATGCACAAACATCCAAACACAAGCACTTCTTATTTGTTCTAGAATCTTTCATATCAGAATTGCCCAAATGTTTTTCTACATGATTTGCCATTATTTGTTTTTACTTTATGTCTTACAACGCACAATTCCATGAATCTTAAAATAGATTAGCTTTCTTATAAAAACTAGATGATTTTGAATGAAATGAACTATAAGAATTAAACGAACATCTACATCATGCATATATGACTCAAAGCTTGCATGCTATAATGTGGTATTTATTCATAATTTGGTTGCCAAATCTCATGCGTGCAATGCATGTGTACCTTACTCTAGTCTATATGGTGTTTGTGTGTGTGTTGTGCGTGTTGAGGTGCAAATTGTCTTTTTTTGGGTACACGTTAAGCTTGTTCTTCCGAAATTTCAAGCCACGCCTTGTTATGCCAAAAATTGAAGCTAGCGTCTCTGTCTATCGTGCTGCAAAACTCCCGCCTCTTCAACCCGCGCCTTGTTTGCCAAAAATATTTAAGATATATCTTTGTCTCGTTGTGCTCCGACAACTCCCTCCATCTCAACCCGCGCCTTGCTATTCCCAAATTACAACGCGCGCGAAAACTCCCACCTCCAGTGAAATCCCGACACGTGAAATGCCCGTGGTACCCCTGAACCGAAAGAACCGCCTCAAATCGGTAGGGGGTCCTTTCGTAACTTACCCCACATTTCAGACAAGTGCGTCTCTAAGCCATGGTTCCCCACTGCCATCCCATCCGCACACCATTCATACACCGATGCCACGAAAACACGCGACGAAACCCCACACCCTGCTCCGTCCGTCACCCACCCGGAGCCTCTTCCCCGACGACGTCGTCCACAGCAACATCTCGACGTCCCACATCCACCGTACCGGATGAGGATCCGTCATCGATCTCATCGTCCCGCCGGTTCAGCCACCCCGTCCTCCACCTCCAAAGAGCTGCCCCGACGTTCCCCTCGTCTTTCGCACCCCCTCCATTCCCACACCGTCTTCTAAACCTGCACCACCGGAAGAGCATCATCATCACCATTTCCTCGAATGAAGCTGCAGCCTAATCGGCGCCACCAAAGAGGTTGTACACTAATCATCGCATTTTCTTCTTGATTCGATCTCATGGTGCTGCCGGCGCTCGGTCCCGAGCCGACACGGCGCGGCTCCATCCACGGCGGCTTCGCCGGCCACTTCCTCCACGGCGTCGCTCCCTCGGCGGCGACGTCCACATCAGTAGGAGCTGCTACTGCTTTAGCTCTCGCTCACGCTGCTGCTCTGCTCTTGCTCTCGGTCCCCTGCCTGGTCTGCTCTTGCTATTGCTCTTGCTCGCGCTGCTGGTCTCGCTCTTGCTCTTGCTTGCGATGCTGCTCCGATTTGGCTACACTTCAGTCGACTGAATCGACATTTGGGTTAGTCGATTTTCAAGGGGTGGGCTCGCCGGGGTGAAGGAAGAACCAGCCGCAGCGGGGAGGGGGGCTCGCCGGTGAGGTACCCCACTATCTATCTTAGGGTTCAGGATGGGGGCGGTGGTCGCCGGCGGTGGCGGGGCGTTGGCGGGGCGGTGGTGT
>NC_057804.1:354064576-354075957 GCF_018294505.1 Triticum aestivum | reverse complement strand
GGTGGCGGACCGGCGGTGGGGAGTGTTTTCGGGGCGGGCGGGGTGGTGCACTACCGGCCGCGGGCGGGGGGCTGCTGTTTGGCCGGTGGTGGCTGGCAGCTCAGGGGGGTGGAGGTTGAAGATGAACCACAGGCCCTTGATTTCGTATCCAACGGCTGCAAAATCGACTGACCTGAGATGAAAAAGTCAGTCGACCGACGTGTAGCCTCACCTTGCTAGTGCGTTCAGTTTTGACAAAAAAATTCAGTTTCGACAGCAAAATTCAGTTTCGACAGTAGGTTCAGTTTCGACAGTTAAGTTCAGTTTTGACAGTTAAGTTCAGCTTCGACAGTTATGTTTAGAGATGAGCGGCTGATGTATTTTACATCTAGCACTTTGTGGTTATGTATTTTACATCATGTATTGGAGATGCTATTAGAATTCCACTCAGGTTAACGTTGTTCATTGTCTCTCTTGTCCTGCTTCAGCCTCGGCGTCGTACAACTCACCGGAGCTGCTCCAACGACGAAACCCTCCATCACAGCGGAGCAGTACCTCGGGCTCCATCACCAGACGCCTAAGATCTTCTTCCCCTCCTCCGACAGCAAAGTCAGCCGGAGCATCCTCACCAGCCAACCCAATCACGCTGAGTTCGACATGGCTTCGCCAAAGAAGTTGTACACTTGTTGCATCTCTTTTTACTCTACATGTTATATATATTGTCCACTGAGCACTCGTAGTAACAGGAAATACGATTATTTTATCCTACTATATGACAAGCAGTGAGGTACCAGGAAACTTAGCTATCCCTGATGGACTCTCTTGAATGCCATCATTATTTATCTCTGCGCATTTGAGCTGTGCATTTGTCGATGGGCCTGGGAGTTGAGCTAGTATGGCAGTGGCCTGGGTCCAAAGTAATAGAAGTAGCACAAAAACATTTTTTAGTGTAGGATTTTCCTTGCTCAAGCCTGCCTACTAGAATCTCCAGTGCTTGAAAGGAAAAGTGAATGAAAAACATAGGAATTGGAAAGTTTCCTATGGTACTACTTTTCATGAATTTGGTGCAAAGGAATGGAGCAAAGGAAAACTGTAGGATTTGTTCCTTTCGTGTATCCTTGAAAGAAAAACCGTAGGAATTCTAATTTCCACTTCTCCTCCTTTTCATATTCCTATTCATCAAGCACAAGACTAAGAGATAGTAGCATAATAGCATTATACCCGTACATTTTCTTGTGGTTTGACTTAATCTCACCATGCTTTTTTGCATCCTGTGATCTTCCAATTGTTGTGAATCAAACACCCAGATTGGCAGAAATCCTGTGGTTTTAAATTATCTGTTTTGCACGTGCATTCCTATCCTAGTCCTGTCTATTTCCTATCCCTGCATTGTTGGAATCATCAAATTCAAACAAGCCCTTACTCAATTACTTCTGTTACAGATATGTGTCAAAGAAAACCTAGTGTGGTTTGTCCTGCTCTTGCGGCGCTGTGTTCCACCCCAGCTCAGCTGCTCCAACGGCGAAAGGGTTCACCACAGCAGGGATACGCTCTCCAGACTGTCTTTCGCCGCCTCAGATCTTCTTCCCCGCCGCGGGCAGCCACGACAACTGCATTACCATCATCAACTGGGCAGATGACCTTGAGGACTACACGGGTCCACAAGAGAGGTCACACTCTTCCGTGTCTGCTTACGTTATGCGTCGCTTAATATGATGACATGCTACATTATCGTCGTGTTCACCTATTAGACTCCGAGTCAGGTCCAAACTAATGCTGAAACTTGAGTTTTTAAATGGTTGTGGGGTACATATTGGGGCAGCAATCAGTACTATATGTCTACTATCTGGTTAATCTCTAGTGTCTACTATGAGTTTCATGTTGGGTGCAAACAAACATTAAAGGAGCCATTATCTGTATTTTTTAACTAAAGCTATTATCTGCCTGCTATCATTCGTTTTGCGTCTATCCATAGTTTGCTACCATCATTCTGGATTTGTGCATGCACTCCTTAAATAATCTCACTATGTTTCATTCCTATGCATGCCAGTTATTGTACACAATGGAACTGATCATGTAGAGCAAAAGAGACGAGCCTTGCATGGCAATAAAATTTCATGCAGACATCGTTCCATGGTGGGCGCAAAGGCAACCCCCCTCCACCCATTTCGGATCATAATCAAGAGGAAGATAACTATTCTGAGGGGGATTCAGAAGGAGAAGACCACTCCTATTTACCCCATGAGATCTTCGCTCTAACTTGGCATGCTAATGTTGGTAATACCATGCATATGGTGCCTTGCATTGCTTACTGTATACATTAAAGATGTCATCTGCTTAGTTTAGACATGCTTTGTGACAATGCCATCTATTTAGTTTCTTTATCGTATATGTGAATCATGCAATGCCATCTTGTCTAGCCAGGCATCATATATGTGAATTTTGCAATGCCACCCTGGTTAGCTAGTCATCTTATATGTGAATTATATCATGCCATCATTTTTTATTATGTGTTAAATTTGTCAACAATTTTAGTACATTCAATTACTCTTCCTGTGCATCAGCCATTCGGCAAGGTCATGGAAAAATCTGGAGTGGAAACAAGGTCTTCAGAGCAGACAATGCTATCTGACGAAGCGCATGTCTTGCTGGTTACCGATAGCTCCTCAGAGGCCTGAGGTGCATGCCCTAACTTGGCAGGGTTATGTTACTCATATCATGCGTATGGTATCTTGCATTGCTATGTCATTTGCTTAGTTTAGACATGCTTTGTGTGAATGCCACCTGTTTAGTGTCTAATTACCATATATGTGAATTATGCAATGCCATCTTGTTGCAAGACATTATATATGTGGATTATGCAATGTTATCTTGTTGCAAGGCATTATGTATGTGAATTGTGCAATGCCATGCTATTTAGGCAAGCGTCATATATGTGAATTATATCATGCCATCCTTTTTTTGTATTTCTCATTGCTTTTGTCGATAATGTTTGTATATTCAACTGCTCTTCCTATGCATCAGCCATTTGAATTGGTGATGGAGAAATCTGGAGTGAAAACAAGGTCTTCAGAGCAGACAATGCTACCTGCTGAAGCAGATATCTTGCTGGTTACAGATAGCCCTTCAGAGGAGGATTCAGAGGAAGATGACCAGTCCTATTATCCCCCTGAGGTGTATGCTCAAACTTGGCAGGGTTATATTACTCATATAATGCATATGTTGTATTGCAATGCTTAGTTTTTACATTATATACACAATATTGAATGCCATCTCCTTAGTTGACACATCATATATGCAATTGCCCTCTGCTCACTTCCTTAGTGTATAAATCATATATTTGAATTATGTCATGCCATGATGTTTACATAGATAGCATGTAACTGAATTATGGCATGCCAACCCATTTTCTAAAGACATAATATAGTTATATCATCTCATCCTATTTACATAGTCATCATATTTTAAATTATGTCATTCTATTTGTGAATTATATCATGTCATCATGTTTCCATCGACGGCATGTTTGTGATTTATGGTGTGCCAACCACTTTAATAGACACATCGTATAGTTATATCATGTCATCCTGTTTACATAGTCATCATATTTTGAAGTATGTCATTCTATCCTGTTTAGTTAGCCATCATACATGTGAAATTGTGTCATGCTATCCTGTTTAATTAGCCATCATATATGTGAAATTACGTCCTGCTATTCTGTTTGGTTAGACAACATAAATATGAATTATTTCATGCCCTGTTTTCTTCCCTACTATCCATTGCACCTGTCTATCTTACAATGTCTATACATTCAATTACTTTTCTTGTTTATCAGCCATTTCAATTGGAGGGAGTGATGGCAGTATCGGTGGGAGTAAAAACATGGTCTTCAGAAAAGATCGTGCTACCTGTCGATGCAGATAGAACCACGGTTGTACTTGCCCAAGAATCAGCCCCACCACACATAACCCACACTCATGCAGATTGTACCCCTACCTAGTTGGACAGAGAACCAGCTACACCCCTTCTAACCCCAACCCCAGCAGATAGACACCCAGTTCCCGTTGACACAGCACCATCTCCACCACAGAGCACCCAAACACGAGCAGTTAGTAAGGCAACTGCAGTGCCCAAATCACGAGGACCACCACTCCGAACCCGAAGTCAACGCTTAAAGCAAAAGAAGAATTGTTCTCAGGTCAGGTTCTGTAGCTATGGTTCATACTACTTTGCTCTTGTATCACTGTATTTACTGATACCAACCAATTTCAAATTTGAAGGATGCAATTGAAACTCCAATGGTGCAACACGTATGTTTTAAACCTGTTTCTTCAACGTGTTTGGTTGTTTGCTGTTGTAACTCGCTCTATGTTGATTTCAGTTTCAATTGAATAAACAATTATGTTCTCATGCCATGCACATTACAAGTGTTGTTATTTCTGTGTAGTTTCCCACACTTATATTCTGTCTATGCTGCTTTGTCTTAAATAGATATGATTCGAACTGTATCTATCTTGATTTGTCAACATAAACTAGAATGATATAGACCATATAGTGACCATACTACATAGATATATGTTTGTTTCATGTTGTTATCCTATCCACCTTACTACTGAACTGGTTTACCAAAATGAGTTTCATATACTACATTGTAAACCTGAGATGTGTTTGTTTGTTTCTCTTTTAGAACACGGATAAAATATTGGAGAAGAGTACCCTGTTATGCAATGGTAAAGGAAGTAATGCAGATAAGGTTCAAGATAGTGAGACATCCCTGTTGGTCTCCAAGAAAGCTGATAAAAACTATATTGAGGACACTGAGACAACCCCAAAGTCCTGTCTTGATGTAGTGTTCGAGTTACTGGCTACCACTGCTGGCACCAGCTCTTCGAACTCGTTGCCTGAATCAGTTCGGCTTCTTGAGTCTCAACTTCAAGTTGAAAGACATCGATCAGATGTTATGTGACAGGAAGCCGAAGGACTGAGGAAGTCCCTCCAGAATTCAGATGCATACTTTCTGGTGCAACAGCAAGCGCTGGAGGACTTAAGCGCCAAACAAGAGAAAGTTAATAAGCTTGCTAAGCATCTTGTCAGCATTATGCGTACCCAGGATATTGTTTCTTGAGCTCTTCTGAAGTGGTTTCAGTTCTGGACTTGTTTTGCTGCGGCGTTTATATGCTGCTGTGTTCCCTATATTTGCATTGGTGGCGAACTTTGATGCCCAATGGATGTAATATGTGTATTAGCCGTGATAGCCTATTGTAAATTGCTTGCTTATTTATTTCCTTGTTGTCTTGTTTATTTGTTTGCTTGTAGTTAGTGCAGTTCTCTTTCTGCGGTTTGCTAGTGGCTGCAATAACCTATTTTTTAAAACTAGGCCACAATAACCATGGGCTAATATTTACTTTAGTGACACTGCACCTACGGCCCGTAGAAACAGTGGGCCTTCTACGGGCCGTATAAACAGTGGGCCTTCTATGGGTCGTAGAAACAATGGGCCTTCTACAGGCCGCAGAAACAATGGGCCTTCTATGGGTCGTATCATCAATGGGCCTTATACGGGCAGTATGATCGATTGGCCAAACATGGGCCAATAACAGGCCGCATTATGGCCGTAAACGGGCTAGAGTTGGAATCGTCCGTTCATGGGCCGACCATAACGGGCCATCATTAATAGGCCGTATTCCATGACACTATGAAAATGGCCCAACGTGTTAACGGACCACAAACGGGCCGACTGTAACCACGGGCTAAATTTGGCCCATAAGCAGAAAATGATAGTAACGAGCCGTAAGTAAACAAATGCTGGAAATGAGCCCAAGAACAAATGGGCTCTGAGAAGGCCGAAAGATAACATGGGCTGCAAACGGCCCAACGGAATAACGGGCCCTTAATGGGTATAAAGTGATACACTGTTCATTAGGGGCCAGTTTCACCACGGGCCGTTAATGGGTGTAAAGTAATACATTGTTCATTACGGGCCAGTTTTACCACGGGCCATTAATAGGCCAAGAGTTACATAGGGCCTCATATGGGCCGAAAGACATCGTGAACAATCAATGGGCCAGAAGTGAAAACGGGCTGGAATCATATTAGGTGGCCCAGATGACGCTACTGGGCCTAATTCGGATAGGGCATAATGGGCCTTGGGTTAGCGGGCTGTAAATGGGCTATATGCGAACAGGCCGTTAACAGGCTTTACATGGGCCGGGCCGCCACCTTTTGACCAAGTCAAACGGGCCAGCCTTTTCACAGGAATGGGCCTCTGTTGGGCCGTGCCACATGTCGACATATCATAGGCACCTTCTGTCCAATGAGTGGATGACATCTGTCCCAACAGTGAGCCGACACGTGTTTCCTCCAGCCAATGATGATTTTACACATGGAAAATCCCCATTGGTCGGGGCTGTTAACGGGTTATCGGATCCAAAACCCGACCTGATAGCTTAACAACGTTCCCTTACGGTGGATGCCACGTGTCAGTCACCCTTGACGAAAGCACTTCTGTGACGCGCGATTTATGGTCATGGAAGTGGACACTTCCGTGATGATAATTTTGGTAATGTCATGGAACACTTCTACGACAGAACAGGTATGACTATCTTGATTCTGTCATAAATTTGTCATGAATGTACATGCATGACAAAAAATGCGACCTACTGTGACAAACACGTATCATCACGGAAGTGTATTTTTTTGTAGTGATAGTTGGTACTCCTGTATCTCCAAGTTTCTTTGGTATTCCACCCTCAAAAGTATAATTAGCAAGCATGGTGGAAATTTCAGCTTTAGCTATCTTTCTTTTATTTGTAACAATATCCTTCATATACTTAGCATATGGGTGCGTTTTAAGCATATTAGTCAAACGCATACGCAAAAAGATAGGTCTAATCATTTCAGCAAAGTGCTCAAAATCCTCATCATCCTTTTTCTTGGATGGCTTAGGAGGAAAAGGTATGGGTTTCTGAACCCATGGTTCTCTTTCTTTATCGTGCTTCCTAGAAATGAAATCTCTCTTATCATAATGATGATTCTTTGATTGTGGGTTATCAAGATCAACAGCAGGTTCAATCTCTACATCATTATCATTACCAGGTTGAGCATGAACATGAACATCATCATTGACATTATTACTAGGTTCATGTTCATCACCAGATTGTGTTTCAGCATCAAATATAGAAATATCATTGGCGTTCTCAGGTGTGTCTATAACAAGTTCACTAAAAGCATGCAAAGTCCTATCAGTGTTCTTTTTCTTTTTATTAGTGGGACTAGGTGCATCAGTATTAATTCTCTGAGAATGTTGCTCAGCTCTCTTAGGATGGCCCTCGGGATACAAAGGTTCCTGGGTCATTTTACCACCTCTAGTCATAACTCTAACAGTATTATCATTGTTCTGATTATTTAACCCATTGCACAAATCATCTTGTGCCTTAAGTACTTGTTCTACTTGAGTTGTAACCATGGAAGCATGTTTACTAATAAGCTTGAGATCACTTTTAACTCTAGACATATAGTTACTCAAGTGTTCAACCATGTAAGCATTACGTTTTAATTGTCTACCAACATAAGCATTGAAGTTCTCTTGCTTAACAATAAAATTATCAAACTCATCCAAGCAATGACTAGCAGACTTATTATATGGGATATCACCTTCAACAAATCTATAGAGAGAATTTACCTTCACTACCTGTGTCGGGTTATCAAGACCATGTATTTCTTCAATAGGCGGTAAATTCTTAACATCTTCAGCTTTAACACCTTTTTCTTTCATAGATTGCTTTGCCTCTTGCATATCTTCGGGACTGAGAAATAGAATACCACTTTTCTTCAGAGTTGGCTTAGGAGTTGGTTCAAGAAGTGTCCAATCATTATCATTACTCAATATATTATTCAATAGCAATTCAGCTTGCTCAACAATTTGTTCCCTAAAAACACTACCAGCACAACTATCTAGGTAGTCCCTAGAAGCATCGATTAGTCCATTATAAAAGATATCAAGTATTTCATTTTTCTTGAGAGGATGATCAGGCAAAGCATTAAGTAATTGGAGAAGCCTCCCCCAAGCTTGTGGGAGACTCTCTTCTTCAATTTGCATAAATTTAAATATTTCTAGTAAGGCAGCTTGCTTCTTATGAGCAAGGAAATATTTTGCAGAGAAGTAGTAAATCATATCCTAGGGACTACGCACACAACCAGGAGCAAGAGAATTAAACCATATCTTAGCATCACCCTTTAACGAGACAGGAAACAATTTAAGAATGTAGTAATAGTGAATTTTTTCCTCATGAGTAAATAGGGTGGTTATATCATTTAGTTTAGTAAGATGTGCCACAACAGTTTTAGATTCATAACCATGGAAAGGATCAGATTCAATCGAAGTGATTTACTCAGGATTGACAGAAAATTCATAATCCTTATCAATAACACAGATAGGTGAAGTAGCAAATGCAGGATCACATTGCATTCTAGGATTCAAAGACTTTTCTTTCAGCTTAGCTAAAAGTTTCTTAAGATCATATCTATCACTGCAAGCAAAAAAGTATCTAGCAGTTTCTTCATCCATAATATAAGCCTCAGGTACAACAGGCAATTCATATCTAGGGGGAGAATCTTCATTATCAGATTCAATGATATCACCAGTTTCAGTAATTTCATTCTCTCTAACCCTAGCAAGTTGTTCATCAAGAAATTCACCTAGTGTCATAGTATTATCAAGCAGAGAAGTAGTATCAACATAAGCATCATGCATAGCAGAAGTGGTATCATCAATAACAAGCAACATATCAGAATCAATAGAAGGTGTTGGTGTCGCAAGTTTACTCAAAACAGAAGGTGAATCAAGTGCAGAGCTAGATGGCAGTTCCTTACCTCCCCTCGTAGTTGAGGGAAAAATCTTGGTTCTATGATCTTTCAAATTCCTCATAATGATCAACAGATATAAATCCCAAGTGACTCAGAGAATAGAGCTATGCTCCCCGGCAACGGTGCCAGAAAAAGGTCTTGATAACCCACAAGTATAGTATATCGCAACATTTTTTTGAGGGTAGAGTATTCAACCCAAATTTATTGATTCAACACAAGGGGAGCCAAAGAATATTATCAAGTATTAGCAGCTGAGTTGTCAATTTAATCACACCTGAAAGACTTAATATTTGCAGCAAAGTATTTAGTAGCAAAGTAGTATGGAAGAAATGGTAACGATGGAAAAAGTAATAGTAGCAGTTTTGTAGCAATCGTAACAGTGGCAACGGAAAATTAACTTAGCAAAGATCAATATGAAGCGAGCTCGTAGGCAATGGATCAATGATGGATAATTATGTCGGATGGCATTCGTGATTGTAGCGACCAGACCTCAAACGGTCAAATCTCTGTGCATAAGTGTCATCCCTGGATCGGTAATGCTGACATGCACAGTACTCGAGGAATTATAACAGAGTTTCAATCACACACTTATTACATTGAGTCCTCATAAAGAGTATGATCACATAAATAAATCATGGTTGAAGGCCGTCTAAACTAGATAACTACGGAAGCTTCAAAGGTAAATGAGTCCATCAACTCCAACGACATCGCTGAGTGCAAAACAACGACCTATCACACCTTATACGTCATCTTAGTAGTCTGCAAAATAAGACGTTGCAGCCCAAAACGGGTCAGCACGTGGAATATGCTGGCATAGTTACACTGTAAAGCAATGATAATGCAAGAACTATATCAACATGCAATATTTGGCTGGTGGAGGCTGTAAGTTTCATGATTTTGCATAAACCTAGTTTTTACCTACAATAAAGGAATAAATTTATTTAACTACTCCCATGTTGCCCATTATTTGAGAAGGTAACCCCAACTCAAATCCCAATTAAAAGTATCATCATTAACCCAACATCATAATTAATTTAAGGTAACGTGTTGAGATCACATCAATAGATTCATGTACTAGATACTCAAGACGTCCATAACCAGGAACACGGCTAACCATGATTAGTTTATACACTCTGCAGAGGTTTGTGCACTTTTCCCCACAAGACTCGACTGCATCCATGATCGGATGATCGAGACATAGCCTTTCTGAAGCATTAACTCTCTACTCCGGGTAGACAGTACAACCTATAACCCTCTACATCTGCTAGTCTACCTCTTCAAGAGCTCACACAGCTTACTCAACTATGCTAGAGCCCATAATGGCTTGTGGCTGCACACGAAAGTTTCTAGCATGAATAATATGATGATCCTTTTGAGCTTGGGTGGCACTCCATAGGTTAATCACACGGTAACCCCGGGATCTCCAAAAACAGGCAACACTGGGTTCCCCAGGTGCCTCAACCAATCCACCCAGATGTGTATTAGTGTTGCCACCTTAATGTTATCGAATTAAAATAACTCTCAAACTTCCATGTGTGAATCACGATCCAATACTCGTCTATGAGCATGGCTAAGCAATAATAAGCATAACATATATTCCCGTGGTGATCAAAAGGTATTAGGTTCCTACCTCAAAAACTACAACCAAAAACACATGTTCCCAATCCTACCAATGCAAGTATTTGTGGGGCAGACTAATGCATAGTAAAAATTGGGTATAAAAGAGTATGATCAAAGTGTAACTTTCCTTGCTGACGATGTTCAAACTCTAGAGCTTCGTAGTAACAAGCTTCGCACTCCGGGTAATCTAGTGTAGACAAACAATAGCATTCCTAAGCAATCACTCAAGCAAAACACGAGAAAACTTGAGAAAAGATCCAAATCAAACATGAAACAAGCAAACGTCTTAAACTAACAAGAGTCAAAACCTAACAGCAATAGTAACATGTAAGTTAGATCTTAACACTAGGTACATGTGATTAGCTTCGATTTGCAAAAAGATTCAACTCAAACGGAGCAACGAAACTCAAAATACGAACGAAACAAGATCGTTTAATAACCTGGACTAAAGTCAAACTTTACAATACCTAAATCATGTTCAAGTTTGATTAACTAGAAAGAGGGATTCGAGACAAAGATTTTGGCGCTGGTTTCATCTAATTTGGATAAATGAGTCAAAAGTTATACTAGTTTGAAGATCAGGGGCTGAATCGCGATAAAAATAATCGCGGCTAAATCCCTAGCCGAAAACAAAATAAAAAGAAAAGACTAACGAACGAACGCTCGCTTTCTGAACCTAACCGGCGAACAACGTTCGTTAAAACGAATGAACGATGAACGTCCGCTAGCTAAAAATAAACCGACAAAAACCGATCTAAAATAATAAACCAAAAACTAAGAAAAAACCTAGGTTTAACCGAGAAAAACTGACCAGTAAAACGTGGTCAACGGCGGCGGCTCCGGCGAGATCCGCGGCGGCGGCGATAGTGGTCGACGACGCGGGCGGTGCGGCAGGTGGTGCGGCGGTGGCGCGCAGC
>NC_057804.1:354056063-354064181 GCF_018294505.1 Triticum aestivum | reverse complement strand
GGGGGCAAGGCGGCAGCGGCGGCGGCGGTGTCCGGCTCGGACACCGAGTCCGGCGGCGGCACGCAGGCCCGCGCGGGGAAAGGCGGTGGCGGCCCGGCTCGGCTAGGCCTCGGCCTAGTCGGGCGGATCTTTTTTTTAAAAAAAATTAGTTAATTTTGCCCGAAAATAAAATCCTAATAAAATATAAAAAAAATCTAAAAATGCCAAAACAATTTTCACTGTCTAAATAAAATATTTAGAACAAGGTGAACATTTTTCGGGCCAAAAAATGCAATTTTGAAAAATGCACATTTTTCTAATTCGAAATAAATAGCAAATAAATACCAAAAAATCATATTTTGATTTTAAAATTCTTTCTCCAATATTTCTCTGAATTTGAAGAAGTCATATTATCTTCGCTCATTTATTTTTAATATTGGAAATAATTGGAGAGAAAAATAATAAAACCAAATTGATCCTTTTCTTCAAATTTGAAATGAATTCAAATATGAATTTTGTGAAACCTCCAACTCTCTCCGTGTGTCCTTGAGTTGCTTAAGATTTCTAGGATCTCAACCAAAATGCAAGAATAAATATGATATGCATATGATGATCTATGTATAACATCCAAATTGAAAATTGGGATGTTACAAACCTACCCCCCTTAAGATGAATCTCGCCCTCGAGATTCGGGTTTGTCAGCGAAAAGGTTTGGCTAGTCTCTATGAAGGTCTTCCTCTCGCTCCCGGGTGGCTTCCTCCTCGGTATGGTGGCTCCACTGAACTTTGCAAAACTTGATAACCTTGCTGCGAGTAACTCGGCTAGAAAACTCGAGAATCCTGACTGGCTTCTTCTCATAAGTCAAATCACTGTCTAACTGAATTGCTTCTAGTGGCACTGTATCTCTTAGAGGAATATCAGCCATCTCTGCGTGGCACTTCTTCAACTGGGAAACGTGAAACACATCGTGAACTCGTGAGAATCCTTCCAGCAATTCCAGCTTGTATGCAACTTCTCCCATACGTTCCAAAACTCTGTATGGTCCCACAAAACATGGTGCCAGCTTTCCCTTAACTCCTTGAAGCGGGGACACATGAAAATATACTCTGTCTCCGAATTCGTAAACTGTCGCCTTGTGTTTCGAATCTGCATAACTCTTCTGCCTGGACTGGGCTACCTTGAGTCTATCGCGAATCAACTTAACCTTCTCTTTAGAGTCTTTGATTAAATCAGGTCCAAACAACTGTCGATCTCCAACTTCATCCCACGATAACGGTTTCCTGCACCTCCTTCCGTACAAAGCTTTGAAAGGGGCCATCTTCAAACTGGCTTGATAACTGTTGTTATAAGAGAACTCTGCATACGGCAAATTGTTGTCCCAACTAGATCCATAATCTAGCGCACAAGCTCTCAACATGTCCTCCAGAATCTGATTGACTCTCTCGGTCTGTCCATCTATCTATGGATGAAAGTTTGTATTGAACTCTAGCCTAGTACCCAAGTCTCATGCAACTGATTCCAAAACTTTGAGGTAAACTGGGTTCCTCTATCCGATACAATGGTGCTTGGAACTCCATGCAGACATACGATCCTGGTCATGTATATCTTCACCAACTTAGCACTCGTATAGGAGGTATTCACCGGGATAAAATGAGCTACTTTCGTCAACGATCGACTACAACCCAGATGGAGTCATAGCCTGAACGTGTCTTGGGCAATCCAGTGATAAAATCCATGCAAAGCTTATCCCACTTCCATTCGGGTATCGACAATGGCTGTAGCAATCCAGCTGGCTTCTGATGCGCTGCCTTAACTCTCTGACATACATCACATACTGCTACATACTCGGCAATATCCTTCTTCATTCCTGTACACCAGAAACATTCCTTCAAATCCAGATACATCTTAGTGTTTCCTTGGTGAATTGAATATGGTGAATCATGGGCCTCCTGCAGAATCAACTTCCTGATCTTGGGGTCATTAGGCACATAAACACGATCCCCAAACCATAAAGTGTCGTGCTCATCCTTATGAAATCCTTTAGCCTTTCCTTTGCACATCCTTTACTTTATCTTGGCAATCTCCTTGTCAGTCTTCTGAGCTTCTCTGATCTTACCCATCAAAGTGGACTGAATTTCCAATCCTGCAACATAACCTCTCAAAACTATCTCCAAACATAGCTCTTGGAGATCATCTGCTAACTCCTTAGGTAATCCTCCGGTCATGAGTGTGTTAACATAACTCTTGCGTCTCAATGCATCTGCTACTACATTGGCCTTTCTAGGATGATAGTGTAATTTCATATCATAATCCTTAATGAGCTCCAACCATCTCCTTTGCCTGAGATTCAACTCCTTCTGCGTGAAGATATATTTCAAACTCTTATGATCCGTGTATACCTCACAATGGTTTCCGATGAGAAAATGTCTCCATGTCATCAGCGCATGCACTACAGCTGCTAACTTCAAATCATGTGTAGCATAATTCAGCTCATGAGGTTTAAGTTGTCATGAGGCATATGAAACAACTCTTCCTTCCCGCATAAGCATTGCTCCAAGTCCTCGACCTGAAGCGTCGCAATACACTTGATAATGCTTGCATTGGTCGGGAAGAATCATCACTGGGGCTGTAACCAAACGTTTCTTCAACTCCTGAAAATTGGCTTCACACTCCTCAGTCCATTTAAACTTGGTTTCCTTCTTCAATAACTCTGTCATGGGCTTTGCAATCCTGGAGAGATTCTCAATGAACCTCCGATAATATCCTGCGAGTCCAAGAAAACTCCTGATCTCTCCAACTGATGTGGGTGCCACCCATTTAGTCACAGAAGCAACCTTGGTAGGGTCTACTGCTATTCCTTCTCCGGATATAACATGTTCGAGAAATCCAACTTCCTTTAACCAAAACTCACACTTGCTGAACTTGGCATACAAATGATGTTCTTTGAGCTTCTCAAGTACCAAACGCAAATGCTCCTTATGCTCCTCTTCGTTCTTTGAGTAGACCAATATATCATCAATGAACACCACGATGAACTTATCCAAAAACTCCATAAACACCTTGTTCATCATGTTCGTGAAATAGGCAGGCACGTTAGTCAGAACAAATGACATAACGGTATACTCATATAGCCCGTACCTTGTGGTAAAAGTTGTCTTAGGTATATGCTGCTCTCGCATCTTCAACTGGTGATAACCCGATCGAAGATCAATCTTAGAGAATACTTTAGCTCCTTGCAACAGGTCAAACAAATCATTGATCATCGGCAAAGGGTATTTGTTCTTGATCGTCACCTCATTCAAAGCACGATAATCAACAACCATCCTTAAAGATCCATCTTGCTTCTCCACTAGAAGCACTTGGGCTCCCCAAGGTGATGAACTTGGTCGTATGTAACCTTTATCCAGTAGCTCCTTAATCTGCTTCTTAATTTCCTCCAAATCATGTGCGGGCATCCGATAAGGTCTCTTTGATATTGGCCCGGTGCCTGGCAATATCTCAATCAAAAACTCAATGTCTCGATCTGGTGGCATGCCTGGTAACTCCTCCGGAAATACATCAGGGTAATCCTTCACCACTGGTACTTCCTCCTGCACAACTCCTGATAAGGAATTCACTTGAGTCCTCTTTGGCACATGCCGGGATACATACTTGATCCTTCTTCCTTCTGGGGTGGTGAGGAATATCGACTTACTAGCACAATCAACGTTTCCTCCATACTTCGATAACCAATCCATGCCTAATATTATATCTAATCCTCGTGACTCCAAAATTATTAGGTCCGAGGGAAACACATAGTTACCAATCCTTAAGGGTAACCGATCACACCATCGACTGGCCATATGCTCTGCTCCTGGTGAGCTTACTAACATGGATGACCTAAGGGCTTGGGTTGGAAGTTTATACTTATCCACAAATCCCCTTGATATATATGAATGCGATGCACCAGTATCAAAAAGAACAAATGCGGTAAATGCATTAATCAAAAACTTATCAACAACTGCATCGGGTTGATCCTCAATGTCCTCCATGCTGATATGGTTCCCTTGACCTTTGGTGAATGGGTTGGGCTTCTTGGTAGAACTCACATTGCCATTTCCATTCTTTGCATCAGGACATTCATTGGCATAATGTCCAGTCTTATGGCACTTGAAATAGGTAACGTGGCTCAAATCCCTCTTGGCTAGTGTTGAAGGGTTGGAACGGTTCTGGCTGCTGCTTCCTCCATTCCCATTGCCATTCCTGGTACCACTATGATTGTGTGAACTTTCTCCGTTGTGCGTGTGTCCTCCATGGTTGTGGGTATGTCCTCCCGAGTACGGGGAATAGCGGGGCTTTTGCTGAGCTCCTGAGGTATACCTCCCCTGTCCATACTTCCTCTTGCGATTATCAATTTGTTGTTGCTTGCCTTCAATCATAAGAACCCTATCTACCAACTCCTGGCAGTTGTTAAATGTTGCCACCATCAACTGCATGCTCAGCTCATCATTCAGTCCTTCCGGAAACTTCTCCTGCTTAGCGGCATCCATAGCTACGTCATCAGGGGCATAGCGTGCTAACTTACTAAACTCATCCACATACTGGCCCACTGTACGTACTCCTTGGCGCAAGTTGCGAAACTCACGGTTCTTCATTTTCATAGCTCCAGCTGAAACATGGGCAGTGCGGAAAGCCTGCTGAAACTGCTCCCATGTAACTGTGTCGATGGGGTAAGTGGCTGTGAATTCTCCCACCATGATGATGCGGGTCCATCAAGTTGATGTGCGGCAAAACGCACTCTCTCCGCATATGTGCATCCTGCAGTGGTCAGCTCTCTTCCAATCTTGTGGAGCCAATCATCTCCGACAATCGGCTCAGTGCTATTGGAGAACACCGGCGGATTCAACCTTAGGAAACGGGCTAGGTGATCAACAGGGGGTGGTGGTGGTGGGTTGTTGTTGTTGTTTTTGCCTTGGTTCTGATTCTGGACTAAAAGCAGCATCAAGGTATTCTGCTACTGGATCAACTGAGTGAGCTCCGGTGGGAACGCAAATCCACTGTCATGTCTCGGAGGCATCTGATGGGTTTAGAAGGGGTGAGAAATCTAATAGAATAGGGGTCTAAGAGAGATGCACTACCCATAATGCTCATGAGACAAACACAAACAATTTCACTTCAATCAATAGCACACGAGTCACACAAGAGCGGTCTAATCTATCACTACAAACTCGATCGTTGCAACTACTTGGTGGGAAAAATACTAATAATTACAATGGTGGTCCTCTAGAAATTTTCATCAGAAGAAGACTCCATAATATCTGCTTTAGCTTCATCAACGCAGTCATTATCGATATCAGGGTAGGAGTCGGTGTCATCGAGGATTATGTAGTCTCCTGGTAGGTTGTCCTTTGGCGCAGGATCTCCCATGAATACTCCTAGCTTCCTTGTCAGGTCATCATTATTTTCTACTAGTATAGCAATCTCATCCTCGTACCCATCGCGAGTAGACTTGATCTCCTCTTCCAGCTCATTGTTTCTCCTTACTAGTTTCTTGATCTTCTTCATGTGGATAATTTGTGGATTCTCCTGTCGACGAATATGATCTCCCATCTCTTGAATGTAAACTGCAATTGATCCATCCCTCCGGGTATGAATCATCCCCCATTTGTCATCTCGGCGGCCGCATATCTGGTAGACAGTATTCACCAGCTCCTTGTGATACACCTCACATATGCGTCCAAAAGTGATATGTGCGGCCATGCTCTTTCCAATACTCCAGCTTGGTGCATCCAGGTAGAAATCAATAGGCTCCGTTGTTGGCGCAAAGGTCCTCCCACGTATCCAGACTTTGATCTTCCAGCGCTCCTCTTCCGATACAGATGTAGAGAAAGTCCCTCTATAGTTTGGTAATCCGATGTTCAGATACTTGGTGACTTCCATCAAGTGCTTTCCGAAAGGGGTGTCATCATCTGGTTGAGTGAACTTCTTCCTGGGATTCGCCATCTATAGAGTAGAAAGAGAGGAGAATTAGAAATGAGTAGAGAAGATAAATCCTGTGGCTCATTCTAGTGCTCGCATCCTACAGTCAGCGTGTGCTCTGATACCATCTTGTAGTGACCAAACCTCAAACGGTCAAGTCTCTGTGCATCAGTGTCATCCCTGGATCGGTAATGCTGACAGCACAGTACTCGAGGAATTATTACAGAGTTTCAATCGCACAGTTATTACATCGATTCCTCATAAGGAGTATGATCACATAAATAAATCATGGCTGAAGACCATCTAAAATAGATAAGTGCGGAAGCTTCAAAGGTAAATGAGTCCATCAACTCCAACGGCATCGCTGGGTGTAAAACAACAACCTATCGCACCTTATTCGTCATCTGAGTAGTCTACAACATAAGATGTTGCAGCCCGAAATGAGTCAACACATGGAATATGCTGGCATAGTTACACTGTAAAGCAATGATAATGCAAGAACTATATCGACATGCAATATTTGGCAGGTGGAGGCTGTAAGTTTCATGATTTTGCATAAACCTAGTTTTCCCTACAACAAAGGAATAAATTTATTTAACTACTCCCATGTTGCCCATTATTTGAGAAGGTAACCCCAACTCAAATCCCAATTAAAAGTATCATCATTAACCCAACATCATAATTAATTTAAGGTAACGTGTTGAGATCACATCAATAGATTCATGTACTAGATACTCAAGACGTCCATAACCAGGGACACGGCTAACCATGATTAGTTTATACACTCTGTAGAGGTTTGCGCACTTTTCCCCACAAGACTCGATTGCATCCATGATCGGATGATCGAGACATGGCCTTTCTGAAGCATTAACTCTCTACTCCGGGTAGACAGTACAACCTATAACCCTCTACATCTGCTAGTCTACCTCTTCAAGAGCTCACACAACTTACTCAACTATGCTAGAGCCCATAATGGCTTGTGGCTGCACACGGAAGTTTCTAGCATGATAATCTTATGATCCCTTTGAGCCTGGGTGGCACTCCATAGGTTAATCACACGATAACCCCGGGATCTCCAAAAACAGGCAACACTGGGTTCCCCAGGTGCCTCAACCAATCCACCTAGATGTGTATTAATGTTGCCACCTTAATGTTATCTAATTAAAATAACTCTCAAACTTCCATGTATGAATCATGATCCAATCCCCATCTACGAGCATGGCTAAGTAATAATAAGCATAACGTGTATTCCCGGGGTGATCAAAAGGTATTAGGTTCCTACCTCAAACACTACAACCAAAACCACATGTTCCCAATCCTACCAATGCAAGTATTTGTGGGGCAGACTAATGCATAGTAAAAACTGGGTATAAAAGAGTATGATCAAAGTGTAACTTGCCTTGCTGATGATCTGCAAACTCTAGAGATTCATAGTAACAAGCTTCGCACTCCGGGTAATCTAGCATAGACAAACAATAGCATTCATAAGCAATCACTCAAGCGAAACATGAGAAAACTCGAGAAAAGATCCAAATCAAACACGAAATAAGCAAACGGCTGAAACTAATAAAAGTCAAAACCTAACAGCAATATTAACATGTAAATTAGATCTTAACAGTAGGTACATGTGATTAGCTACGATTTGCAAAATGATTCAACTCAAACGGAGCAACGAAACTCAAAATACGAACGAAACAAGATCATTACTAATCTAGACTAAAGTCAAATTTTACAATACCAAAATCATGTTCAAATTGGTTACCTGAAAAGAGGGCTTCAAGACGAAGATTTTGGCGCTAGTTTCATCTAATTTGGATAAACGGGTAAAAAGTTATACTAGTTTAAAAATCAGGGACTGAATCGTGATAAAAATAACTGCGAATAAATCTGTGGCCGAAAATAAAATAAAAAGAAAAGACTAACGAAGGAACATTCGCTGTCTGAACCTGACCGACGAACAACGTTCGTTAAAATGAATGAACGGATGAACGTCCGCTAACTAAAAATAAACCGACGAAAACTGAGCTAAAATAATAAACCGGAAACTAAGAAAAAACCTAGGTTTAACCAAGAAAAACCGACCGGTCAAACGACGTCAACGGCGGTGGCTCCGGTGAGATCCGAGGCGGCGGCGACGGCAGTCGACGGCGCGGGCGGTGCGGCGGGTGGTGCGGCAGCGGG
>NC_057804.1:354022128-354055839 GCF_018294505.1 Triticum aestivum | reverse complement strand
GAGGGCGGCGGCGCGGCGGCAGAAGCGGCGGCGGCGGCTTCGGCAGCGGTAGCAGCGCGGGAGGCGGAGGCGATTGCGGCGCTCGGCATGGGGTCCGAGGGGGCGCCCGGGCACGCCTATAAAGGGGGGAGGGGGTGCCTTGGAGGAGGGGGCACGCACGCCCGCACAGGGGAAGGCGGCGGCGGCCCAGCTCGGCTGGGCCTCGGCCGAGTCGAGCGGAACTTTTTTTTAAAATTAATTTTGCCCGAAAAGAAAAGGCTAATAAAATATAAAAAAAATTCTAAAAATGCGAAAACAATTTTCACCGTCTTAATAAAATATTAAGAACAAGGTGAACATTTTTCTGGCCTAGAAATGCAATTTTGAAAAATGCATATTTTTCTAATTCGAAATAAATAGCAAATAAATCCTAGAAAAATCATAATTCGGTTTTAAAATTCTTTCTCCAATATTTCTCTGAATTTGAAGAAGTCATACTATCTTCGCTCATTTATTTTTAATATTGGAAATAATTGGAGAGAAAAATAATAAAACCAAATTGATCCTTTTCTTGAAATTTGAAATGAATTCAAATATGAATTTTGCGAGACCTCCAACTCTCTCCGTGGATCCTTGAGTTGCTTAAGATTTCTAGGATCTCAACCAAAATGCAAGAATAAATATGATATGCATATGATGATCTATGTATAACATCAAAATTGAAAATTGGGATGTTGCAGTCATGCAACAGTTATAACATAGGGTGACATAGAGCTAGCTCCAATTCATCAATATAATGTAGGCATGTATTCCGAATATAGTCATACATGCTTATGGAAAAGAACTTGCATGACATATTTTGTCCTACCCTCTCGTGGCAGCGGGGTCCTAATGGAAACTAAGGGATATTAAGGCCTCCTTTTAATAGAGAACAGAACCATAGCAATAGCACTTGGTGAATACATGAACTCCTCAAACTATGGTCATCATTGAGAAGTGTCCCGACTATTGTCAATCCGGGTTTTCCGGATCATAACACCTAGTAGGTAACTATAACTTGCAAGATAGGATCAAGAACACTCATATATTCATGAAAACATAATAGGTTCGGATCTGAAATCATGGCACTCGGGCCACAGTAACAAGCATTAAGCATGGCAAAGTCATAGAAACATCAATCTTAGAACATAATGGATACTAGGGAGCAAACCCTAACAAAACTAACTCGATTACATGGTAAATCTCATCCAACCCATCAACGTCTAGCAAGCCTACGATGGGATTACTCATGCATGGCGGTGAGCATCATGAAATTGATGATGGAGGATGGTTGATGATGACGATGGCGACGGATTCACCTCTCCAGAGCCCCGAACGAACTCCAGATCTGCCCTCCCAAGGAAGAACAGGGCTTGGCGGTGGCTCTGTATTGGAAAAATGTGATGAATCCTTCTCTCTGGTTTTTTCTCCCCGAACATGAATATATGGAGTTAGAGTTGAGGTCGGTGGAGGTCCTAGGGGGGCCACGAGACAGGGGGCAGCGCCCAGGGGTGTGACGCCCCCGATTCAATCGTACACTAATCATGCAGGCAAACGTGTACAATCAAGATCAGGGACTCACGGGAAGATATCACAACACAACTCTAAAACATAAATAAGTCATACAAGCATCATAATACAAGCCAAGGGCCTCGAGGGCTCGAATACAAGTGCTCGATCATAGACGAGTTAGTGGAAGCAACAATATCTAAGAACAGACATAAGTAAACAAGTTTCCATAAGATGGCTAGCACAAACTGGAATGCAGATCGAAATAGGCGCAGGCCTCCTGTCCGGGATCCTCCTAACTACTCCTGGTCGTCGTCAGCAGCCTGCACGTAGTAGTAGGCACCTCCAGTGTAGTAGTCATCGTCGACGGTGGCATCTGGATCCTGGGCTCCCACGTCTGGTTGCGGCATCCGAGAAGAAGAGGAAAATAGGGGAAAAGAGGGAGCAAAGCAACCGTGAGTACTCATCCAAAGTACTCGCAAGCAAGGAACTACACTACATATGCATGGGTATATGTGTAAGGAGGCAATATGAGTGGACTGAACTGCAGAAGGCCAGAATAAGAGGGGGATAGCTAGTCCTATCGAAGACTGTGCTTCTGGCAGCCTCCGTCTTGCAGCATGTAGAAGAGAGTAGATTGAAGTCCTCCAAGTAGCATCGCATAGCATAATCCTACCTGGCGATCCTCCCCTCGTTGCCCTGTGGAAAAGCGATCACCGGGTTGTTTGTGGAACTTGTCTGGGTGTGTTTTATTAAGTATCCGGTTCTAGTTGTCATAAGGTCAAGGTACAACTCCGGGTCGTCCTTTTACCGAGGGACACGGCTACTCGAATAGATAAACTTCCCTGCAGGGGTGCACCACATAACCCAACACGCTCGATCCCATTTGGCCGGACACACTTTCCTGGGTCATGCCCGGCCTCGAAAGATCAACACGTCGCAGCCCCACCTAGGCACAACAGAGAGGTCAGCACACCGGTCTAAATCCTATGTGCGCAGGGGTCTGGGCCCATCGTCCATTGCACACCTGCACGTTGCGTACGCGGCCGGTGAGCAGACCTACCAACCTCCATACAAAGGAAGTTGCGTTAACGCAATCCAACCCGGCGCGCGCCACTCAGTCGCTAACGTCACGAAAGCTTCGGCTGATACCATGACGTCGAGTGCCCATATCTTTCCCGCGTAGTTGGTTAGTGCATATAGGCCAGTGGCCAGACTCAGATCAAATACCAAGATCTTGTTAAGCGTGTTATTATGAAGTAACCGCGGACGCCGACCAGGGCCAGGCCCACCTCTCGCCTAGGTGGTCTCAACCTGCCCTGTCGCTCCGCCACAAAGTAACAGTCAGGGGCCATCGGGAACCCAGGCCCACCTCTACCGGGATGGAGCCACCTGTCCTTCCAGCCCCCACATCGGAATCACTTGCGGGTACTCAACGAGTTGACCCGACTTTATCACCATTTGTATAGTATGTATATACGTATAGTATATACCCGTGATCACCTCCCAAGTGATCACGGCCCAATAGTATAGCAAGGCAGACTGACAAGAATGTAGGGCCAATGATGATAAACTAGCATCCTATACTAAGCATTTAGGATTGCCGCTAAGGTATCAACGACTGTAGCAACAATGACAGGCTATGCAACAGAATAGGAGTAACCGAACAATAACATGCTACACTGCTCTAATGCAAGCAGTATAGAAAAGAATAGTCGATATCTGGTGATCAAGGGGGGGGGCTTGCCTGGTTGCTCTGGCAAGAAGGGTTCGTCCTCGATGTAGTCGATCACAGGGGTACCGGTAGCGGTCTCGGGGTCTACCAAAAAGAAGTAACAGAGGGGGAACGCAAATAAGTAATGGAGCAATCAAAGCAACATAAAGCATAACATGGCAATACACGGTGCTAGGGGTGACCTAACGTAGTAGTAGGCAATACCGGCAAAGTGGGGCAATAACCGGGAAAGTATCCCCGGTGTTTGGCATTTTTGGACAAACGGACCGGAGGGGAAAAGTTGCGTGTTCGCTATGCTAGGGATGTGTGGCGAACGAACGGGCTGCGTATCTGGATTTGTCTCGTCGTTTTGAGCAACCTCCATATACAAAGTGTTTTCATCCGAGGTACGGTTTATTTTATATTATTTTTCAAAGTTTTAATAGATATTCCAAAATTCTAGAATTATTATTAATTGAAATTTAATAGTCAAATGCTATGTGCACACACTGAAGTGTACACAGCAAGGTCTACAGAGGATGACATGTGGGGCATGTTGACTAAGTTGACTCGGTCAACATCTGACTTGTCAAAGGGTTAATAGTGCACGGGGTCCCGTGTGTCATGGAGAGTAGTTGTATTTAGGTTCTTTTTTGCTGTTAATAACTAAATGGGACCCGCATGTCATTGGGCCATTAGGATAACCTAACCATTAATTAATTTAACTAACGTTAATTAGCACTACTAACTGGCCGGCCCTAACACACACGTACGCACACAAACAGCACACACATAGCACGCACACACTTGGCCATGGCCTTGGCCTGGATGGCCGAAAGCAGCAGCATAGTGGTGCAGTAACATAGCAATGCAGCAACAGGGTTGAGCAATAGCAGCACGGGCATCAGCTGCCGCTAAGGAGCAAGCAAGGCAGCAACGCAGCGGCCTGAACAATAGCAACTAGCAGCCATATGCAGCGGCAGTAGCAGAACACAGCACAGCGGCAACAGAGCAAAGTAGCAGCGGAGTAGAGCAACAGAAGCAGCGGCAGAAGACGCGACGCGCGGCAAAGCAGGATGCACCGCGGGCAAGCACGCGTAGGGCGGCCAAGGTCGCGGCGAGGGCCTGCTCACTGGACGCAGCCGGCGCGCGCGCAGGAGCTCAACGTTGAGCACATACCTCACCGGGATTTTCACACAGGCGACGGATGGATGCATAGCCAGTCTAGTTCGAACACCCGCACCACGGCACGTCGGACGGGGGTGGTAGTGGTGGCTGGGGTGGCCGGAGGCGAGCGCAGCGTCGACAATGGCGGCTGCCGGAGTTTGGGCGTGCCCAGACTCGGAGCTGCGAGGCACGGGGAGATGGTTTGGTGAGTGTCGCGGGTTGCTAGAGAGCCAAGGAGCTCGCTGTAGAGCTCGGACGCAAGTTGTGCTTGTCGTGGCCACGGTGACGAGGCGAAAAGCGGCGACAGGATTCGGCTACGACGGAGACTAGCGCTAGAGGACGAGCACGAGCAAGCTAGCAGAGGGGATTTATGACGGAGCTCACCTAGTAGCTCAAGGAGGCTCGTTGAGTGAACGAGAGCAGCAGGGGTCGATGGATTTGGCGGCGAACGACAGCGGCAGCAGAGGAGGACTCGGTCGATCACGACGCGGTGGCGATCTTCTACTTGAGCTCGGGGTCGGAGAGGAAGAAACGGGCGGTGGCGGTGCTTCCAGGCATCGTCTTAGGCGGCGGGGAGGGTGACCATGGCGACGGAGGTCTTGGGTCGTCGTGGGGAAGAAGAAGCGGCGTGGGCGGAGGGGGAAAGTGGGGATAGGGTTCGACCACAGGATCAGGGAAGGTCTTATACGTCGTGGGGCATCACCGGATGGCTGCCGCATGCGGCATCCGCGCCACGGACGGCACACCAGCGTCCACCGCGCCCTGATGAACAGGGTTGAAGACGACCTGGTGATGTGCTGGGCCTGGCACTGTGCGTGTTGGGCCATGTACTCTGGTTTCCTTTTTTTATGTTATTTCTTTTCTGTTTTATTAGTCTCCTTTTATTTTAGTTTTTTTTATTTAGCACCTAACTTAGTACTAAAATTAAGTCCACTGCCACAAAATGTTGAACTCCAAAATAAATTAGTTTAAAATTTTATAAACTATAACTAATTGTTTTTGTTGTTGTTTTATTTATCCAAGAGCATTTAATTATTTTATAAAAATGTGGTCTCTCCACCCTAATTACCTATGCAATATTTGGTTCACTCCAAACATTTTATTTTTAATATTTGAAAACTTTTATTGTTTACTTGATTTTGAATTTGAATTTGAATCGGTTTTGAACTAACGCGAGATTAGCAACAGTAATCGAAGTGACGTGGCATCATTAGCAGAGGGTTACTGTAGCCTAATTATCAGGGTGTCACAATTCTCCTCCACTACAAGAAATCTCGTCCCGAGATTTAAGAGGTAGTGAAAGGGGGGAAGGTTTGGTAACGCATCTAACGGGTCTTCTCATCCTGGCTTGCTCTTCCCGAAGAGGCCGGTCCAATACATTGATGTCTTCATTTATCTACTTCAGGTCATCATGATGAAGTCGGCGTCCTTTCTTCAGGAACTCCATCGTACTTACAAAAGAATAAAGAGTGGGCATTCTGGGAGAACGGACCTCGGCAAGGTTGACTATCGGGTCGACAACATCGACGAAGGTGGCGGAAAGTAACTCTCGAATCGAAACTTAAGAAAATATTGAGAGCAAAGTAAGGAGGTATCATGGGAAGTTTTAAGCCGGTAGGCAATCGTTCGTTGACTAAAACAAAGTGTGAAAGGGGTTCAGCGCAACTAGAATAGTATTGTGTCTGATACCAGAATAGATCACTAGGAAGGTGGCTCGTGATTTTTCATACGAAGCCAAGCATGAGGAATAACTTCAGAAACAGGGGTGTACATGAGAGTCAGGTTTCGATCCTGTGGAACTATGGGTTATGGGCCCACCATGTGACTTAACTACAGGAAGGCGCTAATCAATTTGCACGGTCAAGATAGCAAGGCAGGTCAGTGTATCGCCTGTTAGTTATGTCAGCAACAGCATCGGTACCAAGGGCGAGGAACAAAGAGAACCATTTTCCTGCTTGTTGAAACGAGGCGGACCAATGGGCAAAGTTCTCGTCCATCGGTGGTTACCGGAATATCATCAACAATAGTAACAGGGTTTTACTAACCGCATTGTACACCACGGTGTTTACATAAGCATGGAGATATTATTGCTTATGCCATATAGATCACAGAAAGGGTTTAAGCAAACCAATGGAAAGGGAAAAGTGTCTATCCTATTTAATCAGAACAACGGGAAGAAAAATGTGTTTAAACACATATTTCAAGGGTATATCCTTCCCAAGGACAAGCTGAGCATGATATCCATGACAGGATATAACGTAGAAAACTCTTTAGGTAGGGGAGAGAAATTTCATGACATTACCCATACAACGGTGTTTGGATAATTGAGCAAGAACCATTTAGCATTGGTCTTAAAATGTTCTTGTAAAAATAAATCGGAGTACCACAGACATGCTTTGAGATAGCATTGACATGGTCTTCAAGCAAAGGTTGGACTTGGATATACAAAGGATTCATCAGAAACAACTTATAGAGTAAGTCTCACAATTTCCTCATGGAATAATGGTTAACCTTGCTAAGAAGGGAACTATAACAATAGGTCCTACGGCCAGGTACGCTGGGAATGAAATCATCTTACCGGGTCATATAAAAGACCAATGTTATAACTCTTGGAAATATATTCTAACCATCATATCTGACCGAGATTCAGATTCGATTGGCGTCAGGATACCTCGGGCTCAGGATGCTTGAGAAGAAAAGGTGCAGTACCAACTGACGAGATAACAATGTAAGATTCTCGGGAAATGACTATGGAAGTGAGTTCGAAGACAAGGATTCATCATCATTAAACCAAGGAGAGGATGAGGGGGTGGCTGATGGAATCAGCGGCAAATCATCGAGATTTCCAAAGGATGGATTTCCCCAATTATGCGAACAAGGAGATAACATTTGTCGGATCAAATGATATAATGATGTATGCTCGAGGAAAACATACACAATCTAAACATTGGTTGAAAAGTGCGCCCGAAATATGGGTTGGCTTGCACGACCATTGTCAGAATGGTGATTCAATAATCAATAGTCTAAGAATGAATGGTCGACCATTAACTTCAAAGCAATAGGGTTGCTAGAAATTTTGACGTCGCACATCATAGTTCAATTGTCGGTTCACCGGTTAGAAACAACACGGGGACCAAGGAATGAACGGATATTGCAAGAATGATCACCTGTATCAAGAATTCTTAAGAGGCGGTGAAATTCTCACAACATCCTTGACAAAAAGGCAGTAATACTTCAAGGTAGATCATAATATGGGCTGGATAGCAAGTTGCATCCATAACATGAACAAGTTTGTGATGAAAGGAAGGTAAGGATGTTGTTGATGGTAACTGAAATTACCAAGGAACGAGGATGGCACTTATCATTAAGAATTCCATTGATATCCTGGAAGGAGTCAAAATATTGATGATGATCACGACAATTTGTTGTCGAGAGAATCAACGAAGAAGCAATTGAACAGCGACTGCATCAAGCAAAAGGACTGATGCAACAAAAGATTATTGGAGCCACAGATTCGACACAAACTCGAAATCAAGCTCGCTATTTTTAAGGCGAAGTTATATGAGGAGGAAGATCGACGTAAGGTTAGCTCAGCGTCGAAAATTGTGCTCCGAAAAGAAGGACCAGGTAGCACAGTTAAAATTTAGCACAATAATGATATAACCGATCAGGCTAGGAATGACTTGAAGGATTATTAAACTCATAAGCAATGACGATTACTTAGAGTTATCGAACCAGAATGCAGAATCGGTTCACTTACCGGTGTTCTTGAGCGACTAACAACTCAGAACTCATGAAAAAAAATTGGAATTAGTGAGAAATAATAGCTGATGAAGACTTATAAGATGCAACACAGTTCTTGGATATTCTCGAGATACCAGAGGGTAATACTCGACGGTAGATCAAGGTAGAGGTTGGACTGGTGTATTGACTTGCAAAAGACAAGTGCTTTAACTTGTTCGAGAAATGGGATCAAAGAGAAAAATATGGTCGGAACCACGATTGCATATGATCAATTCACAGATACCAGATGATATTATATCAACAAAATAGTTATTATTACAAGAAGCTTCTATGGTAGGATCTACATCATGTCCATGGGCATGAACACAAGTGCAAGGTCGACTCCCACTTCTTCAATGTATAACCTTCCATTCACCTCACACTTTTCAAAAATGACATTACTTGTTGAAAAAATTTATCTACTGCAATACCAGATAAGTATGACCCTGAAATCTTTCGGGTTCACACAGATTAAGGAAGGCATATGTTCAACCCATCGGGGCATCGTAGAAACATATACCACAACTTCAGGAGTAGATAATACAAGCTTGAAAGTGAGGCATGGTTGACAAAGCAAAGGATACAGTTTACCAAAGGCATTATTTACCCTAGGAAAGGCTCACAAGGTTAATGAATATGAAGGACGATGTCGGATAAAATCCAATAAAGGATTCGGTGGTCCTCAAGGGATCTGATGTGAGCATCCGTACTCAATCAGAAGAAGAAGGAATGCAAGGAGATCAGATTGTAGCAACAACTGACTAATTCATAGCTCAAATGTAAAGGAATTAAGATCTTCCAATTCAAGGGATCAA
This sequence comes from Triticum aestivum, assembly GCF_018294505.1. Taxonomy (NCBI): domain Eukaryota; kingdom Viridiplantae; phylum Streptophyta; class Magnoliopsida; order Poales; family Poaceae; genus Triticum; species Triticum aestivum. Next base: position 354,046,833 of record NC_057804.1, on the reverse strand, counting down.
AAGCAAGCGCTCTGATTAAGGATGGATAAGCTGAATAGACTTAGGGGTACAACCGACGGCAATTGTTCGGCCGAGAACCAACTCATGTTCAAAAATGACGACTGAGCCAGAAGGATGAATTCTAATTGCGACTGATGATTGCGAACATCCACATCATATTGAATCAACGATCTCAAAATGATAGTGCAAGGGATGTCAATGAATAAAGCTAGGCATTTGGATTTAACCATAATGCAAGCAGACAAGAATTTCTAGAGCCATAGGCTGCAGAGGATTCTCGAAAGATCGGATAATATTTCGAAGAATTTTGTGAAACACCTGATCAACTGGGGAGAAACAAATCCTCGGTAAGTGTGAGGATTAATTTGTAGGTGTATTCAGGCGACAAGGAACTGCAAGGCAGTAAGCACAAATGATTATCGAAACAACGATGAGTATTTCAGGGTATCTTGTAATAACAAGACCAACTGGGGATGAATGTAAGAATGACAACTTCATATAGTTATCCACTAGGGTTGACGGTGGAAGGGAAATTGCCAACACGATGAACACAAGTTCTCGGGTTAACAGCAGAGAGTATCTTCAGGGTCTTCTGCTGCAGCGGGCGATCATCTGTAGTAAGGACTCTCCGGGTGGATGTGATCATGAGATCCTAGTGTTAGTGTTAGTAAAACCATTTTAACCCGAATAGAAGAGAGATCAGAGTCCCAGAGTATAGATGAGGAATAAAAGATCCTACTACCACCCAATGGCGACGTGGGCCTATAAGCCACACAGCCATGTTAGTAAAAAGTTTGCAATGACTAGTCTCAACTTCTGCCAAGAAGTGTGGAAGGGGGATTCCTACAGGCAGTCGGCTCTGATACCAACTTCTGACGCCCCCGATTCAATCATACACTAATCATGCACGCAAACGTGTACGATCAAGATCAGGGACTCACGGGAAGATATCACAACATAACTCTAAAACATAAATAAGTCATACAACCATCATAATACAAGCCAGGGGCGTCGAGGGCTCGAATACAAGTGCTCGATCATAGACGAGTCAGCGGAAGCAACAATATCTGGGAACAGACATAAGTAAACAAGTTGCCATAAGATGGCTAGCACAAACTGGGATACAGATCGAAAGAGGCGCAGGCCTCCTGCCTGGGATCCTCCTAACTACTCCTGGTCGTCGTCAGCAGCCTGCACGTAGTAGTAGGCACCTCCAGTGTAGTAGTCATCATCGACGGTGGCGTCTGGATCCTGGTCTCCCACGTCTGGTTGCGGCATTCGAGAAGAAGAGGAAAATAGGGGAAAGAGGGAGCAAAGCAACCGTGAGTACTCATCCAAAGTACTCGCAAGCAAGGAACTACACTACATATGCATGGGTATATGTGTAAGGAGGCAATATGAGTGGACTGAACTGCAGAAGGCCAGAATAAGAGGGGGATAGCTAGTCCTATCGAAGACTATGCTTCTGGCAGCCTCCGTCTTGCAACATGTAGAAGAGAGTAGATTGAAGTCCTCCAAGTAGCATCGCATAGCATAATCCTACCTGACGATCCTCCCCTCGTCGCCCTGTGGAAAAGCGATCACCGGGTTGTTTGTGGAACTTGTCTGGGTGTGTTTTATTAAGTATCCGGTTCTAGTTGTCATAAGGTCAAGGTACAACTCCGGGTCGTCCTTTTACCGAGGGACACAGCTATTCGAATAGATAAACTTCCCTGCAGGGGTGCACCACATAACCCAACACGCTCGATCCCATTTGGCCGGAAACACTTTCCTGGGTCATGCCCGGCCTCGAAAGATCAACACGTCGCAGCCCCACCTAGGCACAACAGAGAGGTCAGCACACCGGTCTAAATCCTATGCACGCAGGGCTCTGGGCCCATCGTCCATTGCACACCTGCACATTGCGTACGCGGCCGGTGAGCAGACCTAGCAACCTCCATACAAAGGAAGTTGCGTTAACGCAATCCAACCCGGCGCGCGCCACTCAGTCGCTGACGTCACGAAAGCTTCGGCTGATACCATGACGTCGAGTGCCCATATCTTTCCCGCGTAGTTGGTTAGTGCATATAGGCCAGTGGCCAGACTCAGATCAAATACCAAGATCTCGTTAAGCGTGTTATTATGAAGTAACCGCGGACGCCGACCAGGGCCAGGCCCACCTCTCGCCTAGGTGGTCTCAACCTGCCCTGTCGCTCCGCCACAAAGTAACAGTCGGGGGCCGTCGAGAACCTAGGCCCACCTCTACCGGGATGGAGCCACCTGTCCTTCCAACCCCCACATCGGAATCACTTGCTGGTACTCAACAAGCTGACCGACTTTAGTCACCATCTGTATAGTATGTATATATGTATAGTATATACCCGTGATCACCTCCCAAGTGATCACGACCCGATAGTATAGCAAGGCATACTGACAAGAATGTAGGGCCAATGATGATAAACTAGCATCCTATACTAAGCATTTACGATTGTGGGTAAGGTATCAACGACTGTAGCAACAATGACAGGCTATGCAACAGAATAGGAGTAACCGAACAGTAACATGCTACACTACTCTAATGCAAGCAGTATAGAAAAGAATAGGCGATATCTGGTGATCAAGGGGGGGGGGCTTGCCTGGTTGCTCTGGCAAGAAGGGTTCGTCCTCGATGTAGTCGATCACAGGGGTACCGGTAGCGGTCTCGGGGTCTACCGGAAAGAAGTAACGGAGGGGGAACACAAATAAATAATGGAGCAATCAAAGCAACATAAAGCATAACATGACAATACGCGGTGCTAGGGGTGACCTAACGTAGTAGTAGGCAATACCGGCAAAGTGGGGCAACAACCGGGAAAGTATCCCCGGTGTTTGGCATTTTCGGACAAACGGACCGGAGGGGGAATGTTGCGTGTTCGCTATGCTAGGGATGTGTGGCGGACGAATGGGCTGCATATCTGGATTTGTCTCGTCGTTTTGAGCAACATCCATGTAAAAGTGTTTTCATCTGAGGTACGGTTTATTTTATATTATTTTTCAAAGTTCTAATAGATATTCCAAAATTCTGGAATTATTAATAGTTGAAATTTAATAGTCAAATGCTATGTGCACACACTGAAGTGTACACAGCAGGGTCTACAGAGGCTGACATGTGGGCATGTTGACTAAGTTGACTTGGTCAACATCTGACTTGTCAAAGGGTGAATAGTGCACGGGGTCCCGTGTGTCATGGAGAGTAGTTGTATTTAGGTTCTTTTTTGCTGTTAATAACTAAATGGGACCCGCATGTCATTGGGCCATTAGGATAACCTAACCACTAATTAATTTAACTAACGTTAATTAGCACTACTAATTGGCCGGCCCTAACACACACGTACGCACACAAACAGCACACACATAGCACGCACACACTTGGCCACGGCCTTGGCCTGGATGGCCGAAAGCAGCAGCATAGTGGTGCAGTAACATAGCAACACATCAACAGGGTTGAGTAGTAACAGCGCGGGCATCAGCTGCCGCTAAGCAGCAAGCAAGGCAGCAACGCAGCAGCCTGAACAACAGCAACTAGCAGCCATATGCAGCGGCAGTAGCAGAACACAGCACAGAGGCGATAGAGCAAAGTAGCAGCAGAGCAGAGCAACAGAAGCAGCGGCAGAAGACGTGACGCGCAGCAAAGCAGGATGCAGCGCGGGAGAGCATGCGTAGGGCGGCCAAGGTCGCGGCCGGAGGCGAGGGGCGGCTCACTGGACGCGGCCGGCGCGCGCGCAGGAGCTCAACGGCGGGATTTTCACACAGGCGACGGATGGATGCATAGCGAGTCTAGTTCGAACTCCCGCACCACGGCACGTCGGACGGGGGTGGTAGTGGTGGCTGGGGTGGCCGGAGGCGAGCGCAGCGTCGACAATGGCGGCTGCCGGAGTTCGGGCGTGCCCAGACTCGAAGCTGCGGGGCACGGGGAGATGGTTTGGTGAGTGTCGCGGGTTCCTAGAGAGCCAAGGAGCTCGCTGCAGAGCTCGGACGCAAGTTGTGCTTGTCGTGGCCACGGTGACGAGGCGAAAAGCGGCGACAGGATTCGGCTACGACGAAGACTAGCGCTAGAGGACGAGCACGAGCAAGCTAGAAGAGGGGATTTATGATGGAGCTCACCTAGGAGCTCAAGGAGGCTCGTTGAGTGAACGGGAGCAGCAGGGGTCGATGGATTTGGCGACGAACGCCAGCGACAGCAGAGGAGGACTCGGATCGCGATGCGGTGGCGATCTTCTACTCGAGCTCGGGGTAGCAGAGGAATAAGCGGGCGGTGGCGGTGCTTCCAGGCATCGTCCTAGGTGGCGGGGAGGTCGCTGTTCGCGCGGGTGAGGGTGACCATGGCGACGGAGGTCTTGGGTCGTCGCGGGGAAGAAGAAGCGGCGTGGGCGGAGGGGGAAAGTGGGGATAGGGTTCGACCACGGGATCAGGGGAGGTCTTATACGGCGTGGGGCATCGCCGGATGGCTGCCGCGTGCGGCATCCGTGCCACGGACGGCACACCAGCGTCCACCGCGCCCTGATGAACAGGGTTGAAGACGACCTGGTGATGTGCTGGGCCTGGCACTATGCGTGTTGGGCCATGTACTCTGGTTTCCTTTTTTTATGTTATTTCTTTTCTGTTTTATTAGTCTCTTTTTATTTTAGTTTTTTTATTTAGCACCTAACTTAGTACTAAAATTAAGTCCACTGCCACAAAATGTTGAACTCCAAAATAAATTAGTTTAAAATTTTATAAACTATAACTAATTGTTTTTGCTTCTGTTTTATTTATCCAAGAGCATTTAATTATTTTATAAAAATGTGGTCTCTCCACCCTAATTACCTATGCAATATTTGGTTCACTCCAAACATTTTATTTTTCATATTTGAGAACTTTTATTGTTTACTTGATTTTGAATTTGAATTTGAATCGGTTTTGAACTAACGCGAGATTAGCAACAGTAATCGAAGTGACGTGGCATCATTATCAGAGGGTTACTGTAGCCTAATTATCCGGGTGTCACAAGGGGGTAGGGGGCTCCCCCCACCCTTGTGGCTAGGATGTGGGTCCCCTTCGATTGATTCTTTCGCCAATGTTTTTATTTATTTCAAAAGTTATAGCCGTGAAGTTTCAGGTCATTCCGAGAACTTTTATTTCTACATAAAAATAACACCATGGTAGTTCTACTGAGAACAACGTCAGTCTGAGTTAGTTCCATTCAAATCATGCAAATTAGAGTCCAAAACAAGGGCAAAAGGGTTTGGAAAAGTAGATACGATGGAGACGTATCAATAATCATGACCAGATGTTTAGAGATTGAAGTGTCGATAAAAAACAAAATATAGACACGAAAGCATCATGATCATTATTATAACAGCAATATATCATCATAAAACATCTGATGCTAAATTAACCATTCATTCACAAGCTAAAGTATGAAACATAAACTTTATCGGAAACTAACAAACTATGGTTTCAGTCATTGAAACAATCACAATCCATCATATTTTAGAAAGAGTCTATGTCAGAGTTTTGTTTAGTAAATTCACATACTCAACCATCATTTAGTCTTCCATATTGCTGACACTCAAGGCATATTTATAGAGCCAAAGTTTCAATCAGACACATAGATAGATAGGAGCTTACAGTTTTGCCTCCCAACTTATTTATCTCAAGATAAAGTCAACAATAATAACTACCCTCGGGAACATTAATATTGGTTTAAATATTAATGAGTGTATCTGGGATATAATGTTAATTCTTTGCCCATTGACCACCCTCGGGTTAGTGCCTTCGTCGTTGTTTATCTTGATAGCTCTGGAACAATAAACTTCTTTGACAATATATGTCCATCCCATTTAGAGATAAGCTTTCACGCAAAGAATCTTGAACGAGGATTGTATAATGAAACTTGATTACCTACTATCCGTGTACTAAGATTTGGGTCCTTAGTACCCCAGACTTATGCACAGGTAGTGGCAGCCTTCCCGAGGACACAGTTTGATGGAGCATTACTAAATCTAAACTCAAGATCAATTTAGAAGGGGAAAAAGAAGATCTCTGAAGACAGAGGTATGAAGTATAGAAGATCTAGCTTGAAGACCCGACAAGATCTTTGTCGGAGGAGAGCTGGCGAAACCCACCATGTTCCAAGCCCGGCAAGTGATATGTCTCCAACGTATCTACTTTTCCAAACACTTTCGCCCTTGTTTTGGACTCTAACTTGCATGATTTGAATGAAACTAACCCAGACTGATGTTGTTTTCAGCAGAACTGCAATGGTGTTGTTTATTGTGCACAAAACAGAAGTTCTCGGAATGACCTCAAAATCCACGGAGATAACTTTGGAAAATATAAAAAATACTAGTGAAAGAATCAAGGCAAGGGGCCCACACCCTATCCACGAGGGTGGGGGGGCGCGCCCCCTCCACCTAGGCGCACCCCCTGTCTCATGGGCCCCCTGATGCTCCACCGACCTCAACTCCAACTCTATATTTTCCATTTTGTGGAGAAAAAATCAAAGAGAAAGTTTCATCGCGTTTTACGATACTGAGCCGCTGCCAAGCCCTAATCTCTCCCGGGAAGGCTGATCTGGAGTCCGTTCAGGGCTCCGGAGAGGGAGATTCGTCGCCGTCGTCATCATCAACCATCCTCCATCACCAATTTCATGATGCTCACCGCCGTGCGTGAGTAATTCCATCGAAGGCTTGCTGGACGGTGATGGGTTGGATGAGATTTACCATGTAATCAAGTTAGCTTTGTTAGAGTTTGATCCCTAGTATCCACTATGTTCTGAGATTGATGTTGCTATGACTTTGCTATGCTTAATGCTTGTCACTAGGGCCCGAATGCCATGATTTCAGATCTGAACCTATTATGTTTTCATGAATATATGTGAGTTCTTGATCCTATCTTGCAAGTCTATAGTCACCTATTATGTGTTATGATCCGACAACCCAGAAGTGACAATAATCGAGATACTTCTCGGTGATGACTGTAGTTTGAGGAGTTCATGTATTCACTATGTGTTAATGCTTTGGTCTGGTACTCTATTAAAAGGAGGCCTTAATATCCCTTAGTTTCCACTAGGACCCCGCTGCCACGGGAGGGTAGGACAAAAGATGGCATGCAGGTTCTTTTCCATAAGCGCGTATGACTATATTCGGAATACATGCCTACATTACATTGATGAACTAGAGCTAGTTCTGTGTCACCCTATGTTATAGCTATTACATGAGGAATCGCATCCGACATAATTATCCATCACTGATCCAATGCCTATGAGCTTTTCACATATTGTGCTTCGCTTATTTACTTTTCCGTTGCTACTGTTACAATCACTACAAAACTGCTATCGTTACTTTTGCCACTTCTACCATTACTATCATACTACTTTGCTACTAAATACTTTGCTGCAGATACTAAGTTATCCAGGTGTGGTTGAATTGACAACTCAACTACTAATACTTGAGAATATTCTTTAGCTCCCCTTGTGTCAAATCAATAAATTTGGGTTGAATACTCTAGCCTCGAAAACTGTTGCGATCCCCTATACTTGTGAGTTATCAAGACTAATTTCTGGCGTTGTTGCCGGGGAGCATAGCTCTATTCTTTGAGTCACTGGGGATTTATATCTGCTGATCACTATGAAGAACTTGAAAGACGCAAGAACTAAGATTTTTCCCTCAACTACTAGGTGAGGTAACTGCCATCTAGCTCTGCACTAGATTATCCTTCTGTTATGAGTAAGCTTGCGACACCTAAACCTGCAACTGCTATGAATTCTGATATGTCGCATGTTATTGATGATGCCACTTCTGCTATGCATGATACTTATGATGAAACTACTTCTGTGCTTGATACTACTGTGCCATTAGGTGAATTTCTTGATGAACAACTTGCTAGGGTTAGAGAGAATGAAATTATTGAAGATGAAATTATTGATGATAGTGATGATGAAGGTTCTCCCCCTAAGTATGAATTGCCTGTTGTTCCTGAGGGTTATGTTATGGATGAAGAAGCTGCTAGAGCTAGTTTTGCTTGTAATGATAGATATGATCTAAAGAAGTTATTAGCTCAATGGAAGCTGCAATCTCTTAATACTAGAATGAAACCTGACCCCGCTTTTGCTACTTCACCTATCTGTGTTACTGATAAGGATTATGAATTCTCTGTTGATCTTGAGATAATTACTTTGGTTGAATCTGATCCTTTTTATGTCTATGAATCTAAAACTGTTGTGGCACATCTTACCAAGTTGAATGATATAGCCACCTTGTTTACTAATGATGAGAAGTCTTGCTATTATTATATCCTTAAGATATTTCCATTCTCATGAAAGGGTGATGCTAAAACTTGGTTTAATTCTCTTGATCTTGGTTGTGTGCGTAGTCCACAGGATATGATTTATCTTCTCTGCTAAATATTTCCCCGCTCATAAGAAACAAGCTGCCTTGCGGGAAATATATAATTTTGTGCCTTTCAAAGAAGAGAGTCTCCCATAAGCTTGGGGGAGGCTTCTCTGATTACTTAATGCTTGACTTGATCATGCTCTTAAGAAAAATGAAATACTTGATATCTTTTATAATGGACTAACCAATGCTTCCAAGGACTACTTGGATAGTTGTGCTGGTTGTGTTTTCAGGGAAAGAACAGTCGACCAAGCTGAATTGCTATTGAATAATATGTTGACTAATGAAAATAATTGGACTCTCCCTGAGCCAATTCCTGAGCCAATTGAGCCAACTCCTGGGCCTATTCCTAAACCAACTCTGAAGAAGATGGGTGTTCTATTTCTTAGTCCTGAAGATATGCAAGAGGCAAAGAAATCAATGAAAGAAAAAGGTATTAAAGCTGAAGATGTTAAGTATTTACCTCCTATTTAAGAAATACATGGTCTTAATATACCGCCAGTTGAAGAAACACATTGTCTTGATAACCTGACACAGGTAGTGAAGGTAAACTGTCTCTATAGATATGATATAGTTGAAATCATGTCTACTAAATTTCATAGCCAATGCTTAGATGAATTTGATGACTTTATGGCTAGACAAGAAAGTTTTAATCCTTATGTTGGTAGAGAGTTAAAGAGTAATGCTTTCATGATAGGATGCTTGAGTGATTATATGTGTTGGGGAAACTGATCCACGAACACCTATGGGACCGGCGGACCGAGCCCCTTTCGGTTCGGCGAGGGGCGGAGATCGCACGAAGAGTGGATCGAGGCGAAGCACACGAGCAGTTTACCCAGCTTCGAAGCTCTTCGAAGAGATAACACTCCTACTGCTGCATGTATGTGTGTATTGAGTTCTTGCTCGGGAGCGCTGAGTGCTACAGTACACACTAGCTGCTAACGAGACCGAGCGTGAGTGTTTTTTCTGCCTTCGAACCCCCCTCTATGTTGCGCATGGGCCTCCTTTTATATGCTAAAGGGGTCTCCGACAGGTGGCAACATACACAAGGGTAAAAATGGAAAAAGGAATTGCGGTTGGTACAACTACCTGTATAGTGTATCATACCTAACCCTGACGGCAGGGGAAAAAGGCATTAAATGCCCGTCTACGTCGCCCAAATAGTGCAAAAAGGGACCGTTAGGGACGCCACCGCTTGCCACGATGGCAATCTTGTCAGCATCGCTTGCCACCGCGCACCGGTGGCCGCACAGCCTCTTGCCACGCGTGCCTGGAAAGGTCCCAGGGCGACACGTTGGTGGATGTGCTGGAGCGCGGGTACAGAGTGGTAGTTTGCTGCGGCAAGCGCCTTGCCGCGGTCGTTGTCTTGTCGCGTCCGGAAGCTTGTCGCTCACCGGGCCTCGCCAGGACGTGTGGCGCGTCGCGGCAAGTTCCTTGAGATGCCTTGGTTGGCCTTCCCGGCAAGCTCCTCTTGCCGGGGCCTTGTCTCCTTGGCTTGAATACTTTGTTCTTGAATGGCTCCAAAGGAACGACGGAGGACCTTGGCGGTCACCCGGCAAGCCTTGCCGCGGGGTGCTGCAACTGCCCGTGCACAAGTTCAGGATACTAGGGTACCCCTACTCTAGTACACCGACAGGAGCCCCCGGGCCTGGGCCACACATGGTGCCGAGCGCTGTTGGGCCAGGCCCAAAACAGGGCACGAGCACGCGTGGCCTGGGTTACGCCGTATCTCACTCTGTATCCACCATGCCCTCCTTGAATGGCACGCATCGAATGCGGCGTTGTGGGAGAGATCGTGGGTGGTTTCTTTATTCGGAAAGACGGAACGTCTGCCCCCTCCCTCTTAATAAGCAGGGGAAACAGGGGCAGTTCGCCCATCTCGCCGGTTGCTATTCCAATCTCCAAAATCTCCGCCGCTCCCCCCTTCTTCCCAAAGTTGTGAAGTCGGCCGAGGCGCAGCGCCTCGCGGCGCTGCGAAAAGAGCAGGCAATCTTCCCCCCTCAGCTCGCCGCGAAGGAGCTAAGGGAGTATTACTACCTCTTCTGGTCGACGGAGACGCGAGCGCATCCGTGCACGAAGGTACTCTCAGCTGCCGCTTCGGAACTGGCTCCGAATGGATATCCCTTCTTCGCGTTGTTCTTCTACTGCGGGCTCTGCCCGCCTTTCTCTGAGTTTTTCTGTGACATTATGAACACCTACGGGTTCCGCCTCCTTGACTTCACCCCCAATGTCGTTCTGACCATGGCAGTTTTCGCACATCTCTGCGAAAACTTTGTCGGAGTCTATCCAAATGTAGCTCTTTTTTGCCACTTCTTTATGCCCCGAGTTGAGAGAGGGGAGCCTTTATTCGGTGGAATCGCCTGGATCTCGAGAGCTGGCAAGAAGGAAGCTTATCTGGAGGGAGAGCTCCGCAGCAAGTGGGATGAATGGAGAGCAGACTGGTGCTGGATTGTCGAGGAGAACCCGCAGCCATTTACCACCCAGCGCCAAGCCCAGTAGCGTGCGGCAATGATTGGAGCAACATGGCCCCGGAAGAGGATAGGCTGAAGATTGCCGTCACCCGGATCCTACGCCTCAGGCTTGCCGGGCTCACCGTAGGCGCCGTTGGCGCAGATTTTCTTCGCCATCACATCGCCCCCTGCAGGAGAGGAGGAGACCCGCCTGGGAGTTCCAGAATGCGGCGGATATCATGAGGCTACGCCCGGGCCTTAACTTCAACTTCACTGTCCTGTAACTGGACGCGATGCTCCTAGAACTGTTCAAGCGCGATCCTCAACATCCCGAAGCGTTTATGTTGCCGAGGGGCATCGTTCCGCTGTGTAACAACTCCTCGCTCGACCGCATCCGTGCAATGATGCCGCTGTGTGATTCGCATGGAATTGTCCCAACTTGGCAAGAGCCTGCAGACAACGTCGTGTAGGAGTTCTTTGTAGGCTTGGTAGAAGTGTCGGTCCGCCCCGATGAACAGAAGAGCCTTACTCGCGACACCACCGATGCGGAGATGCAGCGCATCGCCACTAGGCTGGAAGAGGCGGCGGCAGCCGCTGCCGCGGGCGAGTTTGGATTCACCGTGGAGGAGGCAGAGGCAGCAGAGGCGGCAAGCCTTGCCGAGCGAGAGGAGCTTGCCGGCGAGGGAGAGCTTGTCGGGCCTGAAGCTGAGTTGAGCGAGCCCGCTGAGGGCGCGAGCGACTCATTGAAGATCGACTCCTCCTCTTTCTCACCTTCAGACAGCTCGCCGCAAGCGGAGCCCCCAGCTCCACCAAGAAGGCGTCTCCGCAAGGCCGTGGACGTAGCGGGGCGGCAGACCGGTCAACAGCCGCCGCGCCGCGCGATGCGCTCCACCATGGCAAGCACTGTTGCCGCGGGAGCACCTCATGCCGCTACGGCAACTGGAGCGGGGCCCTCCCGGACCACCGCTTCTGCTCCTGCCAAGCGGCCAAGGGAACCTACTCCTCCGCCTTGTCGCGCCGAAGGTGGGCTGGACTTCGACCTCTTCGTGCTCAGCTCCGACGAGGAAGAGGAAGAGTAAGATTCTTTACTGTTCTTCAATTCTTGCTGTTTTGTCTTGTATCTGATTCGCTTTACTCCGAACCCATTCCTTTTCTAGACTCTGGCCCAGAGAGCGGCGAAGAGAGCCAAGGTCCCGATGATTGTCATCGAGGACGAACCCACCGCGACCGCAGGGGGTGCGTCCGAGACCACCTTGCCGGACCCGGCAACTATTCCCCAAAGCAGCCCCCAGCGCAGCCCCCAGCATAAGTATATGGTTTACTTCCTGCTGTTAGACGCACATGGGTGCTCTTTCTTTGCTGACATCTGACTATTGGTTTGTGTAGGAGCAGAGCAGTCTCACCAGGAATGCCCGGAAGCCGCTCCCGACATGCCCTCTGCTTCGACTACACCGCCAAGGGAGGATTCCCCGGCAAGGGAGCGTTCTTCGGCAAGGAAGAATTTTCCGGTAAGGGAGAAGTCTCCGGCAAGGGACAATTCTCTGGCAAGGGACAGCGCCAGCGACCCCCCGGTGGCGGAGACCGCGACTGTAGATCCTAGTACAGGTAATCCTCTTGCTTGAATACTTACCTTGGGTTCTTCTTCTTCTGATTTTCTTTTTGAATATTTGCTTGACTTTTCTCCCTTTTCTGGCCGTCAGGTCCATCTGCCACGGAGCGGATGGAAACCGAGGTCGCCGGCAAGGAGAATGCGCGCGGCAATACCGACGACGCTGCTGTCACCGAAGAAGAAGCCGGCGCTGATGATCCCGCCCGTGGAGGGGCCGCCAAGGCTGTCGCCGCAGAAGCTGGCGAGGGGTCCGGCGATCGCACTGACGGCCCCGAGGCCGCAGGAGCGTCAGGCGCTACGCCGACCGCCGATCCCTCCACCGCTGCTGCAGCGTCAGGCTCCGAAGAGCCCCAGCCCGGTGCCTATTTGAAGGCCGGCGATGGCATCTTCATCAAGCTCCCCTAGGCGTCGAGCTCCAGGGCGTCGATCGAAGGAGAAATCTTTGATGAAGAGTTGCTCGCCTCCGCTGGGCTGACGCTGGTCGACGCGCTGAGCAGCAGCAGTGGCGAGCCTGAGGAGGAGCAACTGCTGCAGAAGCTGTTGTCGCTCTACCGCGCCCGACAGGCCAAGCTGGTATCCCGAGAAGCGCTTGTCGCGAAGGCGTGAGTGGACATCGAGAAGCGCGCGGAGGAGCTCTGGGGCCTCAACCAGGAAGCTCTCCGGTCCCTGGCAAAGGAGCGGGAGCAACTCGCCGAGGAGCGGAAAGCCTTCCTCCTCGAGAAGGCTGAAGTTGAAGAGCAACAGCGGCTTGCTGCCGAGAAGTTGTCTGCGCAGGAAGGCGAGTTGGCGCAGCGGAAGGTTAACCTTGACAGCCACAAGGAGGAGCTTGCCGCACGCGAGCAAACATTCGGCGGGGCTCTCAAGGAAGCAGAGGATGCTGCTGCAGCTGCCGAGGCCGCCAAGAAGGAGCTGGAGACGAAAGTGGCGCAGCTGGAGGCCGATCTCAAGGTGAGCGGCGAGGAGCTTGCCGTGCTCAAGCGTGAGCGCGAGAAGGACGCCTACACCCATGGCGAGCTGCAGGGTCGTCTCGCCGAGAGGAGCAAGGAGCTTAGCGCCGCCAAGGACTCCAATGCAGATCTTGAATTGAAGCTGACTACTTTGACCAAGACGCTGGACGGCGCCAGGGAGCAGGAGGTGGCCTTGAAGGAGAAGATCAAGGCCGACGAGGCGCTGCTGGCGAATGCTGCTGCCGCCCAGAACACTTTTAGGGAGAATGTGGAGCACTGGACCGAGGGTCTCGTGGATTTTGCCGCAGCCATCGACAGGGAGCTGGCGCAGCTGGGGATGGAGGATCTCGGGTATTCCTCCGATGAGCACCTCCAACCCAGCACCAAGCTCAGCTTGTTCTTCAAAGGCGTGGCGACGACCCTCCAGCGACTCCGGGAGAAGATCCCAAAGCAGCTGGCCGACGAGTCGCGCAAGATCTGCGCGGGAGCTCTTCAAAAGGTGCTGGTGAAGGTGGCCTTCCGCAACCCAGGCCTCAACCTCACCAACGTCGTCAGGACCTTGCCGCCGGATGCTGATCTGGAAGCGCTCAAGGCCCTTGTCGCACCCATTGTGGACAAGGTGAGTGGGATCAAGAGGGTTGAGGGCGATCGCGTAGATTAGGCCGCCCGTTTTCTCTTTTTCTTGTCGCTGCTGGTCATGTTTTGGGTAGCGATTGCTACGTTATTTCCTTTACTTGATTCCTTCCTTTGTATGTTTTGGCCCTACGCTTTTAGGGAACTTGTCGGTGCAGGCACCTTAGCCGCGAGCGCTGAGTGCGGGACGTCAGCAGCCTGCTGGCGGTGCCACTACCGACAAGAAACCTTGTCGCAACTAGTCGCAGCTCACTTAAGTTGTTGAGCGGACTCGAAACAAAGTAAGGGCGCAACTAGCTACGAGTTGGTTCCTCCACGCACAGGTTTTCCATACAAAGCACGGTCGTTCGAGGAAGATAACTTAAAAATTTTAAAACTGATTGCTCAAACTTTAGCAACTTAGCTTTTCTGTCGTTTGCTTCCCGGTAAGGCGAAACTTCCTCGAACGACGCTTGGTCCACACCATTATCTTCTCCTTTCCCCCCGGCAAACTTGTGGGCGAGGGAACCTTCCTTTCTTTGAGAAAGAGAAAGAAGAGAAAATAAAGATATGGAGCTTTACGGCTCATTATTGCTTACCGGGGGTAGGCGCTGCACAAAGTGTCAGATAACGCATGCAAAAAAAAGTAGAAAGCATGAAATTGACAAGATGTGCGGAGCACATGAGCTTTACTTATGCACGGGGTCTGCGCCCGGCTTCGTACAAAGGATTACATGCAACATCGGCAAGACTTGTACAAAAGGTGGTTGCCGGAACAGGTTCCGGCAACCGCGCCCTGCGGGTAAAACTTACGAAGATGCTCAATGTTCCAGGAGTTTCTCACCGGAATGCCATCTTCGGTCTCAAGGCGGACAGCGCCAGGCCTAGTGACTCGTTTCACCCGGTAAGGGCCTTCCCACTTTGGCGTCAACTTGTTGGAATTCTTGGCGGACTGAACGCGCCGAAGAACAAGGTCGCCTTCCTCGAGACTTCTGGCATTAACTTTGCGGCTATGGTAGCGGCGCAAAGCTTGTTGGTATCGAGCAGCTCGTACAGCGGCCTGAAGACGGTCCTCCTCAAGGAGCAGCGCGTCATCTTGTCGCAACTGCTCTTGCTCAAGCTCATCATAAGCGAGCACTCGAGGTGACCCGTATACGAGTTCCGTGGGGAGAACTGCCTCTGCTCGATAGACTAGAGCAAAAGGTGTCTGGCCAGTGGCTTGATTTGGCGTCATCCTGATCGACCAAAGAACCACCGGCAGCTCCTCAATCCAGTTCTTTCCGCACTTGCGCAGACTGTCGAAAGTTCTGGTCTTGAGCCCGCGCAGCACTTCAGCATTCGCCCTCTCCGCTTGACCGTTACTTCTCGGATGAGCAACAGAAGCGAAGCAGACCTTGGCGCCAAGATCTTGGACGTACTGCAAGAAGGTGCGGCTCGTGAATTGCGTACCGTTGTCGGTGATGATCATGTTAGGGATCCCGAAGCGGCAAACAGTCGACCTGAAGAACCTGACTACTGACTGTGCTGTCACCTTCCTCACTGCTTCCACTTCCGGCCACTTTGTGAACTTGTCGATTGCAACGTACAAGTACACAAAGCCCTTGGCAGCTCGGGGAAAGGGGCCGAGGATGTCGAGCCCCCAGACCGAAAATGGCCAGGATAAAGGGATCGTCTGGAGAGCTTGAGCTAGCTGGTGTATCCGCTTGGAATGGAACTGGCACGCTTCACACTTGGTTACTTGTGTAGTTGCATCCTGGAGGGCTGTCGGCCAAAAGAAACCTTGCCGGAACGCTTTGCCGGCAAGTGCTCTTGCGCTAATGTGGTGACCACATATGCCTCCATGTATCTCTGCCAACAGCTTTTGTCCGTCTTCCCGGTGAATACACTTCAATTTCACGCCGTTGAGTCTTCTTCTGTACAGTGTGTTGTCGACAAACTGGTACATACTTGACTGTCGGGCTACTCTTTCCGCTTCTTCTTGCTCTTCAGGAAGTTCTCCTGTCTGAAGGAAACGGACAATCTGCTGTGCCCATGCTGGAGCTTGCGGCTCGACAACAAGGACTAAAGGCACATCTGCTGCTGCGGGAACATCCGCTTCTATGGCGAGAACCTGCAACTCAGCCGGAGCTTGACGTTCCCCGGCAAGCTTGCCGAAGCAAAACTTGTCAGGAGCGTCTGCTTCAACTGAACAAACCCTAGAGCTTGCCGGAGCAGACTGCTCCTCAGCACCCTTGGTGTTGATTTTGAGGACCTTCTTGGCGGCGGCTTCGGGGAGCTCTGCCGGAAAATAGTTACCAGAAATCAACTTCCTCTTCTTGCTCTGTCCAGTTGATGGCGTTACAGACGGTTGAGTCAGTTTGAGCACAAAGATCCCTGGTTCCACAGGTAACTTCAACAGGCCATCGGCAATGTCGTTCTGAGCTCTTGGAACATGTTCCATCTATAGGCTGTCAAAGTGCTCTTCTAGTTTTCTCACTTCATCAACGTAAGATTCCATCAACGGACTCTGATAATTCTTGTTCACTTGGCGGACGACAAGCTGTGAGTCACCCCTGACAATGAGCTTCTTGATCCCAAGTTCTGCTGCGATCCTGAGACCGGCAAGCAAACCTTCATACTCTGCGGTATTGTTCGTTGCTTGCTCCTTGGGAAAGTGCATCTGGACTACGTACTTGAGGTGCTCTCCGGTGGGTGCAACAAGTAGCACGCCCGCACCGGCGCCTTGAAGTGAGAAGGCACCATCAAAGTACATCAGCCACTCTTTGCTTGCTTCCTTGACGGGGATGCTCGTTTCTGGAATTTCTTCATCTTGTGTTGGCGTCCATTCTGCTATGAACTCCGCCAATGCTCTGCTTTGGATAGTTGAAGTGCTCTCAAACTTGAGGCCAAAGCTTGACAGTTCCAGTGCCCACTCGACAATCCTGCCTGTTGCTTCTAGATTTTGCAGTATCCTCTTCAGCGGAAAACGAGTGACGACTGTGATCTCATGTGCTTGGAAGTAATGGTGCAGCTTTCTCGAGGCCATGAGAAGGCCGAAAAGCAATTTCTGCACACCAGAGTACCTTGACCTAGCCCCCTGCAGAAGGGAACTGACAAAGTAAACTGGGCGCTGCACCATTCTTTTCTGCATCTTCTCACACGCCTACGCAGATCCATCTTTGTCAGGATCAGAGCTTGCCGGAGAAGTCCCCTGCTTGTCGCTGGATGCATCTGCCGTGGTTGCTGGCTCATCATCCGCCTCCCTCTCTGCTACTAATGCAACACTAACCACTTGATTGGTTGCCGCTATATATAGCAGCAACTTCTCTTGTGGCTTAGGTGCGACAAGTGTTGGAGTGGAGGACAGGTATCACTTTAAGTCCTGCAATGCAGCCTCTGCTTCCGGAGTCCATTTCATTGGACCTGCCTTTTTCAACATTTTGAAAAATGGCAGGGCGCGCTCAGCAGACCTAGAGATAAACCTGCTGAGAGCAGCTACGCAACCGGCAAGTCTTCGTACATCCTTGACGTGCTTTGGTGCTTCAATATGCTCAATGGCCTTGATTTTGGCGGGATTGGCTTCAATTCCCCGCTGAGACACGAAGAACCCGAGAAGCTTGCCGGAGGGGACTCCAAACACACACTTCTCGGGGTTAAGCTTGAGGTTGATCTTGTGCAGATTTGTAAAGGTTTCGTCTAAATCTTGAATCAGAGTCGCCTTGTCCTTGCTCTTGACCACTATGTCATCCATGTAGACTTCCACATTTCTGTGTATTTGCGGCTCAAAAGCGTCATGGACTACCCTTGCAAATGTTGAACCAGCATTCTTTAAACCGAAAGGCATCCGTACGAAACAGTATGTGCCACATGGGGTGATGAATGCAGTCTTCTCTTCATCCTCTTCTGCCATGAAGATCTGATGGTATCCTGAGTATGCATCAAGAAATGAAAGCAAGTCACATCCGGCCGTGGAGTCAACAATCTAGTCGATGTGCGGCAAGGGAAATGGGTCTTTAGGACAAGCTTTATTGACATCGGTAAAGTCGATACAAAGCCTCCATTTCCCGTTTGCCTTGCGCACGACTACAGGGTTGGCCAACCACGTAGGATGGAGCACTCCTCTGACAAGGCCTGCTGCTTCCAATTTCTTGATTTCTTCTGCGATGAATTCTTGGCGCTCTACTGCCTGTTTCCTGACTTTTTGCTTGACGGGCCGCGCATGAGGACAGACGGCAAGATGGTGCTCGATTACTTTCCTGGGAACACCGGGGATGTCAGACGGTTGCCACGCAAATACGTCGACGTTCGCCCGCAGGAAAGCAACGAGCGCGCCTTCCTATTTAGGGTCGATAGTGGCACTCATGGTGAAGGTACCACCAGTGCCATCCTCCTTGGCGGACATCTTCTTGGTCTCTGGTGGAGCTGCCATTGTCTTCTTACACTTGCCGGTGGAGCTCGATGGTGCATCCTCGACGGTAGCGCAGCACTCCGAAGAGGTGCGCTTGCCGGAGTGGGCATCAGAACTCTTGCTGGACTTGGTCTTCTTCTTTGCCCCGGGAGCTTCAACGGCAAGTGACTTGCGATCTGTTGCGGCTGCTGCTTCCCGGTAGATCTTGTCGGTGCAGATAAGAGCATCCTTCTTGTCGCCAGGGACAGAGATGACACTTATCGGGCCTGGCATCTTCAGCATGTTGTATGCATAGTGAGAGGCTGCCATGAATTTGGCGAGTGCTGGACGGCCGAGTATCCCATTGTAAGGCAATGGAAAGTCAGCAACGTCAAAAGTGACCCTCTTAATCCTGAAGCTCAACTCGCTGCCAAATGTCACCGGCAACGTGATCTTTCCCTTCGGCTTGCTCCTTCCCGGATTGATTCCTTGGAATGTGCCGGTCTCTTCGAGCTCGCCATCAGGGATCTGGAGTTTCTGGAGTACCGCGGAGGAGATCAGGTTCAAGCCGGCCCCGCTGTCAACTAGCATCTTAGTGACCTTGAGGTTGCGGATAGTTGGTGAAACCAACATCAGCTAGCACCCGACCGCAGTTATGCGATCAGGGTGGTCCTCAATATCAAAGATGATAGGCGTGCTGGACCATTTCAGAGGCTTGCGTGACTCGACGGGTGGTTCTGCCGCATTGACTTCCCGCACCCACTGCTTGAGCTGGTGGTGTGAAGTATGCAGAGAAGCACCGCCGTCAATGCACAGGACCTCTGTGGCTTTCTGGAACTCCTGCTCATCGGTCTCGTCATCATCCATATCTTCATCATCGTCGTCATCTTCATCCTTGTCGCGGCCGCGGGGAGGTCTGTCTCCTTGCCGCTGCTTGGCCTTGCTGCGGCGTCCTCCTCGGCCGGGGCGTTTCTTGCCGGCTCCTCCAGCACCTTCCTGGGCCTTCTCCTTGTCGCGTCGCTCGTATTCAGCCTTTTGCTGCTCGACAAGCTGCTCGACCTTCTTGCAGCTCTGGAGGTCATGGCCCTTGGTGCGGTGGATCTTGTAGTACTGCTTATTGGTGCCGTCCTGCTTGTCGGCGACCGCCACAGCCTGGTAGTTGGTGCCTGCGGCAATCTCCTCGCCGGAGCTACCAGCTTTGGCTTTCTTGGCGCCACCTCCGTTGCCGGACTGCTCAACGACTAGCACGTCTTTGCCTTTCTTCTTCCTGTAGTTCCGCCACCGGTTTTTCTTTGCCGAGGCAGCCTCCTCACTATCAGATCCCCCTGCTTCTGTATTCTCTCCGGGGAGTTTCCTCCCTTCCTCAGCACGTCCACACTTGTCGGCTAGGGCATATAGCTCGCTGACGTCTCTGATCTTGCACATCGCCATCTCCTCCCGCATCCTACGGTTTCGCACGTTCTGATGGAACGCGCTGATTACCGCGGCAGGGTGGACATCTGGGATGTTGTGCTGTACGCGGTTGAATCTCTGAATGTACTTGCGCAGGGGATCTCCTTCCTTCTGGGCGAGTAGATGAAGGTCGCTCTCTCGGCCATGAGGCTTGTGGCCGCCTGTAAAGGCGCCGACAAACTGATGGCATAGGTCTGCCGAGGAGGATATGGAGTTGTCCGGCAAGTGCATGAGCTAGGATTTGACATTGGGCTTGAGCACCAGCGGGAAGTAGTTGGCCAGGATCTTGTCGTCCCGCCCCCCGGCAGCTTGCACCGCGATGGTGTAGATGCTGAGGAACTCCGACGGATGCGACTTGCCGTCGTACTTCTCTGGTACATCTGGCTTGAAATTCTTCGTGCTGGGCCACTGGACTTGCCGCAGCCACGAGTGAACGCAGGGCAACCTACCGCATACGGCAAGTCGCCTGGTTCCCCTGGAGCATGCATGTCGACAGAGGGCCCAGCGTGCTGGTCCGATTGACGCCGCGCTTCTCTTCGGCGCTCGATGCGAGTTCGAGCGTCTTCTTGCTGTCGTTCGTGAAGAACTTGGCGCTGATCGCGATGAGCTCGTGGATCTGATGATGTGGTGGAGTCACTGTCGAGGTGGATCCGGCGAGTCGGCGATCTTGGCCTTAGGGTGGAGAGTGCATGGTGGTTGCACCCCCACTGGTTTCGTCGCCATCGGCTCGTGCTTGGCAGTTCTGCCGCGGCAGCGATGTACTCGGCTGCCGTGGAGTGTCGCCGTTGGCGAAGCCGATGAGACTCTGAATGGTGGACCTCCATTTATCGATCTTGTCTGCCGTTGGAGGGTAATCCAGGAGCAGTTGAGCTCGCGCCAAAGCTTCTGCCGGAGTGGTGGGCGGCAGTGGCGAACGGTGCGAGGAGCAGGATATGCTCGGACTTCTAACTATGTTAGAAGGAGTAGTATCCCATCCAGGCGACTGTGTCTCGCTCATGCCAGCATGTTGGCGTGCATGCAGGTCTTGAGCACCCCGAGATCCACCAGCTCGATCTTGGTCCAACGAATGTATGGCACGGAGAATACCATGACGCTGCCGGTCCTGCGCCTCCTGAGATGGGCGCGGTTCATGTACGGACGCCGAGGTCTGCACGGCCTTGTCCTTGGACCTGGCAGCACCGTGAGCTCCCTCGTTGATGTTCGTTCTTCCGCCGGCGTCTACCCCACCACCCGTTCGCTCCGGTGGTGGTGGGATCGACGTGGATGGAACAGCTGCCGCCAAAGCCTTCTTCTTCGGTGGCATGTCGATGAAGAAGATGAAGATCTAGCTCGTGTGAACGCCGGATCAGGTTCACACAACCTCGACGCCCCCTACCTGGCGCGCCAAAGATGTCGGGGAAACTGATCCACGAACACCTATGGGACCGGCGGACCGAGCCCCTTTCGGTTCGGCGGGGGGCGGAGATCGCACGAAGAGCGGATCAAGGCGAAGCACACGAGCAGTTTACCCAGCTTCGGAGCTCTCCGGAGAGATAACACTCCTACTGCTGCATGTCTGGGTGTATTGAGTTCTTGCTCGGGAGCGCTGAGTGCTACAGTACACACTAGCTGCTAACGAGACCGAGGGTGAGTGTTTTTCTACCTTCGAACCCCCCTCTACGTTGCGCATGGGCCTCCTTTTATATGCTAAAGGTGTCTCCGACAGGTGGCAACATAGACAAGGGTAAAAATGGAAAAAGGAATTGCGGTTGGTACAAGTACCTGTATAGTGTATCATACCTAACCCTGACGGCAGGGGACAAAGGCATTAAATGCCCGTCTACATCGCCCAAATAGTGCAAAAAGGGACCGTTAGGGACGCCACCGCTTGCCACGATGGCAATCTTGTCAGCGTCGCTTGCCACCGCGCACCGCTGGCCGCACAGCCTCTTGCCACGCGTGCCTGGAAAGGTTCCAGGGCGACACGTTGGTGGATGTGCTGGAGCGCGGGTACAGAGTGGTAGTTTGCCGCGGCAAGCGCCTTGCCGCGGTTATTGTCTTGTCGCGTCCGGAAGCTTGTCGCTCACCGGGCCTCGCCGGGACGCGTGGCGCGTCGCGGCAAGTTCCTTGAGATGCCTTGGTTGGCCTTCCCGGCAAGCTCCTCTTGCCGGGGCCTTGTCTCCTTGGCTTGAATACTTTGTTCTTGAATGGCTCCAAAGGAACGACGGAGGACCTTGGCGGTCACCCGGCAAGCCTTGCCGCGGGGTGCTGCAACTGCCCGTGCACAAGTTCGGGATACTAGGGTACCCCTACTCTAGTACACCGACAATATGGCTAGAGTTAAAGGTGAACTTAAACTCATTAGCAAATATGCTTCTATGGTTACCACTCAAGCGGACCAAGTACTTAAAGCTCAAAGTGATTTTCTTAATGAATTAAATAATAAACATGACTTTGTTGTTAGAGTGGCTACTAGAACTGGTGGAATGACTCAGGAACCTTTGTGTCCTGAAGTCCAACCTAAGAGAATCGAGCAGGATTCTCAAAGAAATAATTTAGAGGCACCTAGTTCTTCTAAGAATAAGAAAAAGAAAAGTGATAGGACTTTGCATGCTTCTAGTGAACCTGTTGTAGACACACCTGAGAATCCCAATGATATTTCTATTTCTGATGCTGAAACACAATCAGGTGATGAACATGAACCTAGTGATAATGTTAATGATAATGTTCATGTTCATGCTCAACCTAGCAATAATAATGATGTAAAGATTGAACCTGCTGTTGATCTTGATAACCCACAATCAAAGAATCAACGGTATGATAAAAGAGATTTTGTTGCTAGGAAGCACGGTAAAGAAAGAGAACCATGGGTTCAAAAACCCATGCCCTTTTGTCGGTGGGAAACTACACCTATGGGATCACGAGGATCCGTTATGCGGTTGCGAGGCGCGGGGTTGTGAGAAGAGCAGGATTAGTAGTCAGCACAAGGATCATTTACCCAGGTTCGGGCCACGAGGATGCGTAAAACCCTAGTCCTACTTTGGTGGATGTATTGACTGTTCTTGAGCTCTTGAACTAGCTACTATGGCTGCGTGGTTGAAAAGAGTCGAATCCCTCTCCAATACGCCATGGGCCTCCTTTCATAGTCGAAAGGGGCTGCCATAGCGGCACACAGGAGGTGGAAAGGCCTCCAGTGCTATGAGCTTATCGCTCGTATTACAGTACAAGACACATTTAATGTGTAGCTTAGCTGTCCTCTTGCTTTATCGGGGACGGGAGCGAGACCCATCCCGTCCGTCACCCCTCCCCCTCGCTTCGACACGCGCCCTGGCCAGCGATGCATGCGGCACCATGTAAGCAAGAAAGCAGCTGAGGTGGCGCGGTGGTGGAGCCTCCACAAAGATATGCATGTCGCCACGTAGGCGTGTGCTGAGTTGGTCTGGAAGCTGCATGTTGCCACCGAGGTGCCTGCCCAGCTGGTTGGACTGGCAGCTGCATGTGAACGGCGGTGGAGACCTGGTTGGCGCGGGCCTGGCAGTGGCCCCGCTGACGCCCTTGGCAAGGGCCTTGCCGGGTGGCCCGGCAAGGGTCTTGCCGTGGTGCGTTGTCGTCCCCGGCAAGGATCTTGCCGGGGGTCTTGCGGGTTCCCTCGGCAAGGATCTTGTCGAGGATCGTTGCCTTCCAATCTTCATCTCATCTTGAATATTCTTTGTCTTCACAAAGATCTGCGTGCCACCATGGAGGTGCCTCCCGAGCCCTGGCTCAACGTGGTTGATGGTGTAGGAGACCGTGGGTTCGAGGGTGGCTCACTCCGCTGGTGTGGGCAAGCCGCCCCGGCAAGGGGTTTGCCGGGGCCGCTGAGGCTGCCCCAGCAAGGGTCTTGCCGAGGAAACATGCTTCGTCCATCTGCACTCTGTGGTCTTGGTCTCTGGCGTTGCGCTGGTTGTATTGCGGCTTCGCCTCCTCCCCTTTGCCCTGCTAAGTGTGGCTTTGGCCCGTGGCTCTGACTGCCCGCGCACAAGTAAGGGGTACAAAGGAGTGCCCCTACTTTAGTACACCGACAGGAGACCCCAGGCCTGGGCCACACATAGGCGCAACACGTTGTTGGGCCAGGCCTGAAATTGTGCGCGGGCAGGCGGGGCGGGATGAGCTGAAGGAGCAAACTCTGAAGCTGTCCAAGGAGAAGGACATGCTCAACAGCGCCCTGGCGGAGGCGCATGGCGCGGCTGTCAGTAGGGCCGGGGAGCTCTCCGAGGCGAACAACTCCATCATAGACATCAAGCTGAAGCTGGAGGATCTCGTGTGACGCCCAGATAATTAGGCTACAGTAATCCCACGTTAATGATGCCACGTCACCTCAGTTACTGTTGATAATCTCGCGTTAGTTCGAAACGATTCGAATTCAAAATTTGAATTTAATTGAAAACCATTAAGGTTTTTAAAAGTCAAAACTAAATTGTTCCTAATGTGTCAAATAATTAATAGACCATGTTGGTGGAGAGACCACACCTTTATAAAGTATTTAGATGCACTAAAGTAAAGAAAATTGTGGCTAAAAACAAATATTTAAATACCTTTTAAATAATAAAAATGTATCAAGTAATTATTACTACACCAAACTTTTTGAGGTAGTGTCCTATATTATAACAATACTTTAGGAGTTTGTTTTGTATTTTTATAAAAAAATTAAAATAGGTGTAACTAAAATAGAACAGAAAATAGTAAATACAGAAAAAGGAAAAGAACAAAAAAAGGGCAAAGGCCCCCTTCTCCTTGGGCCGAGTGGCCCAACTGTTCACCCAGGCCACCAGGAGGCCCACCCCGCACTCCCCATATCCCCCACCCCCCGAAACCCTAGCCCAACCACTCCACACGCCTCCCCCACTCGCTCCCTGCT
>NC_057804.1:354007131-354021820 GCF_018294505.1 Triticum aestivum | reverse complement strand
CAGATCACCCGCGTCCGTCGTCGCCAGACGCCATCGCCGGCCTGCCTCCTCCTCCCCACCAGCCTGCCTCCCTTACGCACGTCGTCCCCGTCCTCCTCCACAACGGCTCCCTCGAGCCTCACCACCCCCGGTCCCTACTCAAACGTGAGGCCCGCCTCCCCTCTTTACTCTATGTCCGACACTGCCTCCCGTTCGTCCCCATGTGCTAGCACGAGCGCGCCCTCGCCATGGCCATGCACGGCCGCGCACAGCCACGCCCCTTCGTGCACGTCCCCCTCAACCAGCGACACCCGTAGGCTGCACCCCCACGCCATCCCATCGCCACGCCCGTCCCCTACAGCGCCTCCCGGTGGCGCTGCATGGCGCGCGCACTCGTGTGTGGCCGCGCCTTGCGGGTTCCCGTGTGCCCCGCTCCTCTGGCATGGCTGCAGCTCTAGCCATCGCTGCCGCCGGTGCCCTACACTGTCCCGCCGCGTCTCTGCTCCACCATGGCCGCCGCCCCAACCACTCCGCCCGTGGCCGTTCCCCCCTGCCACCTCCTGCCTGGCGCACCTCGCCGCATCCGCCGGCGCCCCGGCGCCTCCACTGGCTTGGGCAGGCGCCCAAACAGGCTGACGCCTGCAGCGCCCATTCGCTCGATGCCCGCTAGCCCCGTGCCCGTTAAGGCTCCCAGAGCCACTGACGTTGGGGCCCTACACCTCTTTTAGGCAAAATAAAACAAAAACAAAAAAAAGATTAAAAACGATAAAATAACTAATTAATTAATATTAATTAGGTCAGATAATTAACCTAATTAACCTGTGTTAGTTAATCTAATTAACTAATTGATTTAGTTAATCTGATAGTTAGTTAGTCTGTCAATGACATGCCGGACCCACACGTCAGTTTGACTAAGTCAACACCTTGTTGACTGCTGGCGTTAGGCTGACGTCATGATGACATCAGCAAACACTACTCTGGATAATGTTGATCTAAAATAATTACATAAATTCTAAAAATGATTAAATCTTTTAAAAATTAATATAAAATAAACTGTAGCTCAGATGGAAAAACTTTGTACATGAAAGTTGCTCAGAACGACGAGACGAAACCGACTACGCAACCCGTTCGTCCACCACACCTCCCTAGCATAGCAAACACGCGACTTTCCCCCTCTGGTTCACCTGTCCGAAAACACGAAACACCGGGGATACTTTCCCGGATGTTTCCCCCTTTCGCCAGTATCACCTACTACCGCGTTAGGGCACACCTAGCGTCGTTACTTGTCATGTCATGCATCGTCATGCTTATGTTTGCATTGTATTCATTGTTTCTTCCCCCTCTTCTCTCCGGTAGACTACGAGACCGACGCTGTTGCTGCCCCGTTCGACTACGGAGTTGACGACCGCTCCTTCTTGCCAGACCAACCAGGCAAGCACCCCCCCCCTTGATCACCAGATATCGCCTATTCTCCTCTATACTGCTTGCATTAGAGTAATGTAGCATGTTACTGCTTTCCGTTAATCCTATTCTGATGCATAGCCTGACATTGTTGCTACATCTGTTGATACCTTACCTGCAATCGTAAATACTTAGTATAGGATGCTAGTTTATCATCGGTGGCCCTACATTCTTGTCAGTCTGCCTTGCTATACTATCGGGCCGTGATCACTTGGGAGGTGATCACGGGTATATACTATACATATATACATACTATACAGATGGTGACTAAACTCGAGTCAGCTCGTTGAGTACCCACAAGTGATTCCGATGTGGGGGCTGGAAGGACAGGCGGCTCCATCCCGGTAGAGGTGGGCCTGGGCTCCCGACGGCCTCCGACTGTTACTTTGTGGTGGAGCGATAGGGCAGGTTGAGACCACCTAGGCGATAGGTGGGCCTGGCCCTGGTCGGCGTCCGCGGTTACTTCATAATAACACGCTTAACGAGATCTTGGTATTTGATCTGAGTCTGGCCACTGGCCTATACGCACTAACCAACTACGCGGGAAAGATATGGGCACTCGATATCGTGGTATCAGCCGAAGCCTTGGTGACGTCAGCGACTGAGCGGCGCGCGCCGGGTTGGACTGCGTTAACGCAACTTCCTTTGTAATGGAGGTTGCTAGGTCTGCTTCCTGCCGCGTATGCAACGTGCAGGTGTGCAATGGGCGATGGGCCCAGACCCCTGCGCGCATAGGATTTAGACCGGTGTGCTGACCTCTCTGTTGTGCCTAGGTGGGGCTGCGACGTGTTGATCTTCCGAGGCCGGGAGCGTGTTGGGTTATGTGGTGCACCCCTGCAGGGAAGTTAATCTATTCGAATAGCCGTGTCCCTCGGTAAAAGGATGACCCGGAGTTGTACCTTGACCTTATGACAACTAGAACCGGATACTTAATAAAACACACCCAGATAAGTTCCACAGACAACCCGGTGATCGCTTTTCCACAGGGCGACGAGGGGAGGATCGCCGGGTAGGATTATGCTATGCGATGCTACTTGGAGGACTTCAGTCTACTCTCTTCTACATGCTGCAAGACAGAGGCTGCCAGAAGCGTAGTCTTCGATAGGACTAGCTATTCCCCTCTTATTCTAGCATTCTGTAGTTCAGTCCACCGATATTGCCTCTTTACACATATACCCATGCATATGTAGTGTAGATCCTTACTTGCGAGTACTTTGGATGAGTACTCACGGTTGCTTTTCTCTCTCTTTTCCCCCTTTCCCTTCTACCTGGTTGTCGCAACCAGATGCCGGATCCCAAGAGCCAGATGCCACCGTCGACGACGACTACTACACTGGAGGTGCCTACTACTACATGCAGCCCGCTGACGACGACCAGGAGTAGTTAGGAGGATCCCAGGCAGGATGTGGCCCTCTTTTGATCTGTATCCCAGTTTGTGCTAGCCTTCTTAAGGCAAACTTGTTTAACTTATGTCTATACTCAGATATTGTTGCTTTCGCTGACTTGTCCATGATCGAGCACTTGTATTCGAGCCCTCGAGGCCCCTGGCTTGTATTATGTTGCTTGTATGACTTATTTTATTTTTAGAGTTGTGTTGTGATATCTTCCCGTGAGTCCCTAATCTTGATCGTACACGTTTGCATGTATGATTAGTGTACGATTAAATTGGGGGCATCACATCTCGAGAAGATGCTGTCGGACGCCAAGGCCCAAGAGGGGACCCTGACCAAGGACCTGGAGTCCGAGAAGTAGCTGCGGAGGAATGAGGCCGCCTTGCCGTCGTTGCGAACTCGGCTGCCATGCAGCTGGCCACCATGGGGATGTCGGACATGACGTACGCCCCAGGGACGAGCCTGAGCCCCAACGCCAACCTGACCCTATTCTTTGAGAGGGTCGTCGGCGCCCTGTAGCGGCTTCACTCCAACCGGGCGGCCTCCTTGGCCGAGGAGTCCCGGAAGCTCTACCGGGGTGCCATGACCAAGGTGCTTGACAAGATAGTGCACTGGCATCCTGACCTCGACTTCGAAGCTGCACTGAAGAGCTTGCCGGAGGATGTGGACATCGCGACGCTCAAGGAGTGTATCAAGCCCATCATCAGCCGCATCGACAGAATCAAGAGGTTGGAGAGCCAGCGCCAGGACTAGGTGATGAGGATACAGACCTAGGGTAGGGTCATTGGCCTGACCTATACGTCCTACCCAAGGTCACTACCCAAGAAGGCAAGAAGGTCAAAAGACAACATGATACCCCCGATCGAAGATGTCGAGTGCAATCCACTCGACATCTTGTCACTCGGGAGTCTCCCTACCTACTGTCACACGACCAACCAGAGAATCACTCGACCTCCTCAAGACCAGGAGTCACTGAGCGCGCAATGGACACGCATTCACTCCGTAGTCTTTAAGGTCATTAACAACACTTAAGGCTGGCGTTACCAGTAACGCCCCCACTTTATGTACATTAACTCCCTTGTAATGGAGGGCGGGAGAGGTCCTGGAGAAACTCTATATAAGTCATCCTCCTCCTCTGGCACAAGGGTTCGCACCCCCTGTAACATCACACATATAATCCAATCGACCACCAAGACGTAGGGTTGTTACTTCCTCCGAGAAGGGTCTGAACTCGTAAAACCCGTGTGTACACCTTCACCATAGCTGAGATCTTGCCTCTCCAGACCTACCCGCCTTTCTACTGTCAGTCTTAGAACCACGGCAGTTGGCGCCCACCGTGGGGCAGGTGTCTTAGTGACTTATTGGTGAGGTTGCAAGTTTTTCCCATCATCATCATGGTTTCCGGCGGCGAGTTGGCTGAGGGCCACGAGATCCGTCTCGGCGTGCTTGTTTTCATCGCCGATGACTCAGCGTGGCTTCAAGAAGCTCCGCTTGACGTTGAGGCGCTTCCCGTCCGAGAGGCGACGCACTTTCACGCATGTGTTCGCGGCGTCCTTCTTTGGCAGCCGTCGACCCAGTATCAGTCGGCTCTAACGGTGTCTTCCCTCCCTGCTGTTCGCCGCCGCAAGCGATCTGGTCGATCGCGGCTTCAGCGGTGGGTGAAACACATCGTGGCTCGGTGTTCGGCCACCCATCAATTCGCGGCAATCAAGCCCGACGAATTTCTCCATGGCCTGTTCGATCTGTCGACTGGCTCCGCGGAGACTGCATCCGAGTGCGATAGCAGCGACCCTGCGGCTGAAGTCCTAATGGTCGATGGTCCACGTGGCCCACCTGGCTTTCGTCACGAGGGCGATGAAGATGGTGGCGGCGATCCGTCGCGAGTCCATGAGGAGTATCATCCCGAACCTCTTTCTTTGCAGTAGAGGGAAGAACTTCGTCGCCGCAACATGGATGCACTCCACACGCCCATCATTGGAGAAACCGCCGAGGCTCGGGCCTTGGAGGAGGCGCGCTTGGCTAATTTGGCTAAGCGCACTCAACTGGATAACCTACAGCATGCTCTCGACGAGCGAGCTCGGGAGCGGGTTCCTGAGTCCAGTCGACAGCAGCTTTTCCCGCCTCCACCTAAGGTATGCCGTACTATAATTCAGAACCTCACAACTACGGCCCGAATTGCAGAGTCGATCCAACCTTCCCAATCAGAGGCTGGCCGAGGGTTGATGCAGATCCGGGCCTTGCTCCGGGCAGCAGGAGAGCAGAACACTACAGTGTCTCGGTCGTGGAATAGGATTCACAGTAGATCCGTGGTAGCAGATACAGTCCAGTCGACCCATAGCCCAAGATCACCCCTGCGGCGTGAAGGCCGTGGGAAGTATGATTGTCAGTTCGACCGCGAGAATTGTCGTCGAGTGCCTACACTCCTCCGAGGAGTGCATCGTATGCCTCGGCAGAACGATGACAGACACCGTCACAGTGACGAGCGCAGATCTCCAGTCGACCCAAGAGAGTCAGGCTTTGATGCAAGATCCATTCTCGTTCAAGGCCTAGTCGACCGAAACAGAGCGCATAGAGAAGACCCTGGCCGAGATCATACGAGTGGAAGTAGATTGCATGTTTCAGGCCCAGAGTGTTTCAGCAGAGCCATCAGGGCAGCAGTGATTCCTCCCAACTTTAGGTTGACAACCGGAGTCAATAAGTTCACTGGAGAATCCAAGCCTAAAACCTGGGTTGAGGATTACCGAGTGGTTGTGCAGATCGGAGGCGGAAACGGTGAGATAGTGATGAAGCATCTCCCTCTTATGTTTGAAGGGTCGGCCCGAGCGTGGTTGACTCAGTTGACTCCAAGCAGTATACACAGTTGGGAGGAGCTAGCTCGAGTGTTCGTAAGAACTTTTGAGGGCACGTGCAAGCGACCAGCAGGGTTACCCGAGTTGCAGCATTGTGTGTAGAAGCCGAATGAGACTTTGAGGGAATTCATTCAGAGATGGACCACTTTGCATCACACCATTTAAAATGTATCAGAGCATCAAGCAGTGTGCACTTTCAAGGAAGGCGTCAAGTACCGAGAGTTGGTCCTGAAATTCGGTCGGACTGGGGATATGACTCTGACTCGGATGATGGAGATAGCCACCCGGTACGCTAACGGAGAAGAAGAGGATCGACTCCATAGCGGGAAGAGTAAACCAGTCGGCCAAGAGGCCGGTGGGGGTAACTCCAGTCGGAAACAAAAGCGTAAAGCCGAGCCAGCGGCACCCAGTGGGATTGCAGCATTGGCTCAAGGAAAGTTTAAGGGAAAACCTAAGGGGCCCTGCCCCCCTAAGAAGGTAAAGGATCAAGCAGGAAATGATGTGTTGGATTTGCCATGTCACCTCCACACGAAGAAAGATGAAGAAGGTAATCTGATTTACCCGAAGTATACCAATCGACATTGTCGACTCCTGATCCAGCAGTTCTGAGAGAAACAACCCAATGATAAGGAGAAAGAGTCGGACAAAGAAGAGGATGAAGAGGAAGATGATGGTTATCCCAAAGTCAATTCCACTCTCATGATTTTTGCTGATGTTGAGAGCAAGAGTCGGTTGAAGGTTATCAACAAAGAGGTGAATATGGTTGCTCCGGCGACAACCACCACGTACCTGAAATGGTCCCAGACAGCCATCACATTCGACCAGTCAGACCATCCTGCTCGTGTAGCCACCCCCGGGAGGCAAGCGCTGGTGGTCGACCCAGTGGTTGGAGGCACTCGACTGACTAAAGTGCTGATGGATGGTGGTAGCGGTTTGAATATCCTTTATGCTGAAACCTTGAAGGGGATGGGCATCCCGATGACCAAGCTTAGCAAGAGCAATATGAGCTTCCATGGTGTTATCCTCGGAAAGAAAGCCGAATCACGCGGCCAGATCACTCTCGACGTGGTTTTCGGTGATTCCAAGCATTACCGTAAAGAAAAGTTGACATTTGAAGTCGTGGATTTCCAGAGTGCTTATCATGCCATTCTAGGAAGGCCTGCATACGCACGTTTAATGGCTCGACCGTGTTAGGTATACCTCAAGTTGAAGATGCCTGGCCCCAAGGGTGTGATCACAGTTACTGGTAATCGGCAAAAGGCGGAGGAATGCTTCCAGAAGGGTTCCAAAATTGCCGATGCGTAGATGGCAGCTGTTGAACTTCAAGAGTATCAGAAGAATGCAGATCCGAGTGATTTGCTCCGAGCCAAGAAGCCTGCCACAGATTCTACATCTCAGTCATCTGGTGAAACGAAGCCGATTCATATTCACCCGACCGATCCCAATGCCGCGCTGACTCATATATCAATGACACTCGACAGCAAATTGGAAGAAGCGCTCATCTAGTTCCTCCGTAATGGTCCCTAAGAAGGACGATTCCTTTGTATGTGCATTGATTTCAAGCATATCAATCGGGCCTGCCCGAAAGATCACTTCCCTCTCCCCCATATCAATCATATTGTTGACTCGACTGCGGGGTGTGCGCGCTTGTCTTTTCTAGATAAATATTCTGGGTATCATCTGTCAGGACCCCGACTCGATGCCACATCGATCTAGCCGGTAACACCTCATATCTCTTTGCGGCCTCACGCACGGTATCCCCACGGGTGTCGCCTTACCTTTGCCCGGGACCGTTTGCGCCTTTTGGCTCACGTATATGATAGTGTCGCTAGCATCCATATGATAAGGAGCCCGGGCTGACATGACTAGTCGTAAACCCAAAGTGGCACAGACTTACAGGGACAGGCATCCATGACCCAGCTTCGAACGTGTCGGTCATCAGCAAGTGGGTCCGGGCTGTAGCACTGGGCTAGCAGGACTCCGGTAAACCGGGCTGTAGCGGGCTAACAGGACTCCGGTACTCAAAGCGTGATATTTCCCCGAAGGGACAGACACAGGAACGAAGAAGGACACATGCCGGCCAGCCTAAGTGTTCCAGAGCAGTAGCAAGCTACCATGGCTCAGCGGTAACAGTAGGAGACATTTCCCGGTAAGAGAGGCTACTAAAGATAAACAACTAGATGGTCAGATCCCACACATACCAAGCATTTCAATCATACACACAATATGCTTGATATGTGCAAATACAACGAAGCATCACAACATGACTCTACGACACAAGTACTTTAGTTAAGGCTCAGGGAGCCATACATAACATACACAAAGGTACGGGTCTCACGACCCAACATTCAAGTCATACAGTCATACAAACCAGCAGCGGAAGTAACTTGTCTGAGTACAGACAACTAGTAAAATAAAATAGGCTTGGAAAGCCTAGCTATACTACATGGTCCTTCACAAGCTCAGGGTCACCACCTGGGTCTTTAGCCTACTCGTTGATGTCAACGTCTACATAGAACCCATCAGAAGGGGTTGCAGCGTCTTCTGTAAAAATGTAAATTATAGCAACATGAGTACAAAGGTACTCAGCAAGACTTACAGCAGATCCTACATACATGCATAGTATCAAGAAGGGTTGGTGGAGTTATTGCAGCAAGCCAGCTTTGACTCTTGGCTAGACTATCCTATGATACTCCAACTTGAATTGGTTTTGCGCACACGAGTCCACTACTCACCAATTCAATACGCTACCGAGGATTCGCCTCCGTCTTCCTATGGAAGAGCCATCCTCGGCACTCACACTTATCTTGAGGCTTTTAGTAGTTTCCATTTACTTGTCTATGAACTGTATAGGCAACCAAGTAGTCCTTTACCGCGGACGCGGCTATTCGAATAGATCATGATAACCCTGCAGGGGTGTACTTCTTCATACACGCTCTCACCACTTACCGCCGTTTACACGACATGTACTCGGCAACCTTCAAGCGGAAGCTCAACGTGGGTGTCGGCCACGACCTACCTAATCACCTAAGCCTCCAGTCCAGGTTTATCGCCTATTCAGGTTCCATCCGCAGGGAGTCCGGACGAGGTTTCCCATACGGCCCCGAACGATGTGAACAGGGTTCCCGAGATACCTAACGGGTATTCGGTGCACCCGGCCACGTACCTACCGCATCACAGCCCACCCCTACGGTCAGCGCTGTCCACGGCCTCCAGTAGGCTACAAACACCAGAAACTACTTGCAACTCCTGGACAGAGAACTAGGGTGAATAAGAAGCCGAGAGGGTCCATTGGTTTCGGGCCCAATGCATGGTAGTAGCTGATTCTTAAATCACACATACAGATCTCAGTGCTTAAGGTCGGCTTCAATGAAACAACCCACCATGTACTCCTACATGGCCTCTCATCGATACCTTTACCAAATCGTGTTCACCACACCACTCTCATTACCGACATAATCATTTCACTCTAGCCCATCACCCAGATGAACCAGACCTGACACGACTCTAAGCATAGCAGGCATAGCAAGGTAGGAACAACACATACATATGGCTCAATCAACTCCTACACATGCTAGTGGGTTTCATCTAGTTACTGTGGCAATGACAGGTCATGCAGAGGAAATGGGTTCAACTACCGTAGCACACAGCAGTTTGAAACGCATTGTCTTAATGCAGTAAAAGAGAGCAGGAGCGAGAACATGGGATTGTATCGATATGATCAAATGGTTGGTTGCTTGCCTGATGGTTCGACGCACTGATACGGTTCTTCGTTAGGGTAATCACGGTACTCCTCGGAGGCAGAACCTGTCGCAAAGGACACCGATACACAACCATCACCAAACAATGTGCAACAATATGATGCATGCATGAAACATGGCAATATGAGTGTGTTGGGCTAATGCAACTAAAACCAGAAGGGTTTGAACAAATTTGAATCAAAGATTCAAATTTCAAACTCAAACATGGCCTTTTAAAGTGCTTTTCCTTATTCTGCTTAAAACATCAATTTAACTTGTTTGATCATGCATGAAAATAGTACAGATGGATAGATTGGTTTTTTCTGATCATTTTTCATATATAATTTGTCCAATTTGGAGTTACAGAATATAAGTTATGAATTTTTGAAGTTTAAATAATATTCTGGAATTTCCTGATTTAAATTAAATCCAGAAATATAAATATTGCGCCAGCATGACGTCAGTGGTCAACTGCGGCTGGCTGGGGTCAAACCTGACGTGTGGGGGCCACACGTCAGTGACAGGGGGGTTTAACAGGGTTAAATTAATCCTAATTAGGGATTAGTGGCGCTGGGGCCCACTGGTCAGTGTCAGGGGGGTAGTTAGTTTAACTAATTCGGTTAGTGCTAATCCTAATTAGCTACAGGGCTGGGCCCACCTGTCAGGGACACAGGGGGGTTCCTGCCGTGGTCAAGGTGGGTCAAACCCACCGGCGACATGACGCCGGCGAGGCCCGAGATGGCGGCGCGATGCGGAAACGCGCTACAGGGCACGGGCGAGGCCGTGCTTGGGCTCGTTGGAGAGCCCTTGCTCCCGCGCGTCGAACGGTGGTGGTGGCCGTGCCTGTGGTGGCCGGTACCGACGACGGCGAGCTCGTGAGCGGCGGCCGGAGTTCGGGTGCGGTC
Source organism: Triticum aestivum (assembly GCF_018294505.1). Lineage (NCBI taxonomy): Eukaryota > Viridiplantae > Streptophyta > Magnoliopsida > Poales > Poaceae > Triticum > Triticum aestivum. Next base: position 354,011,495 of record NC_057804.1, on the reverse strand, counting down.
GGAATCGGCGTTGCAGGGCGTTAGGGGAGGTGTTGGTGCGTGCTACGTGCTCCTGGTGAGGTGTGGAGCACGATGGTTTGCTCGGCTTCGAGCTACAACGGCTCCAGCCACGGCGGCGACGAGGCACGGCGGCGGCGAGCTTCGGAGCTCAAGGGGGCGACAGCTATAGGATGCTAGGGACGACGGGGCAAGGGGGAATCGGGTCAGTGGCTGACCGCGGAGCTGCAGGGATGGTTAGCGGGCTCGGGGACGTCCGGTAGCTCTCGATTCGACGGCGACGATCTCCGGTGGCCGAGGAGGGGAACGGCGATGTGGGCGGCGATGCAGGGCTTCCGGAGACCCGTGGATCGGTGGGGAGGAAGAGGGGGTCGAGGCGGAGCTCCTGAGCTCAGCGGAGGGGCGAGGGGTGGCCGGTGACGGCTGCTATGGCGAACGGCGGCGATGGTGGTGTTCGGCCGTGAGAGAGAGAGCGAGGGAGAGGAGGGAAGAACTGAGGGAGAGTGAGAGAGAGCAGGGGAGGGGGCGTGGCGTCATCCGGGGCATCGAGAGGAGGAGGGGAGGGCAGGCAGGCAGGCGAGCAGGTGGCGTGGCGCGGTGGCGCGCGCGCGCCGGCCACACTCCCCTCCCTCTGTCGAGGACGAAGACGACAGAGGAGGGAGGCGGGCTGGGCCGCCTGCTGGCTGGGCCGGCCAGCTGGCTGGGCTGCACAGGGAGGAGCCCAGGTAAGCTCCTCCTTTTATTTATTTTTCTTTTTCTAATTTCTAACATTTGTTTTGATTTAAATAAAATATTAAATCATTTATTTACCTTATGCCAATTTTTGCAGGAGCTAGATATATTATTCCAGAGCTCCTTTATAATTGGCATAATATTTGGACATATATTAATATATATAAATAATATATTTCCAATGCAAATATTTATGCATTAATTCCAAATGCCCAAAATAAATACCTATGAGCTCTTAAAAATATTGGTTTGATTTTTATCTCTGTCCAATATTTTCAGAGAGCAACATGAGCATTTTCTTGGACCCTTTTGGAGAAATTTTTATTTGGATCATTTTCAAAAATGATTCTGAGGGTTTCACAGATCCCCATTTCAAGTTTCTGATGAAAGAGTAAACATGATGCAACACTCTAATGCATGACTAGCTAGGGTGTGACATCATCAGATCCGACTGTATGGTCCCAAGAAATAAAAACAGCCTTCATCACCCCATTCGGGTGCTTTTGCTATGTCACCATGCCATTCGGTCTTACAAATGCCAGAGCCACATTCATGAGGATGATTCAGAAGTGCCTGCTCACCCAAATCAGTCGGAATGTAGAAATATACATGGATGACATCATGGTCAAGTCTCGCAAAGGTTCCGACCTATTGACTGACCTCGCAGAAACCTTTGCCAAGCTAAGGAGGTATGATATCAAGCTTAATCCGTCAAAGTGCACGTTCGGGGTTCCCGGAGGAAAGTTACTCGGTTTCCTCTTTTCCGAACGAGGGATCAATGCCAATCCAGAAAAAGTTGATACCATCCTCCGAATGAAAGGCCCTGTGCGAGTGCATGACGTTCAAAAATTGACTACTTGTTTGGCCGCATTGAGTCGATTCATTTCTCGTCTCGGTGAAAAGGCCTTGCCTCTTTACCGACTGATGAAGAAATCTGATAAGTTTGAGTGGACTGAGGAAGCTGATGCAGGGTTTGGAGAACTCAAAACCCTGCTTTCCACCCAGCCAGTGCTCGCTGCGCCAATCAGCAAATAGCCTTTACTTCTTTATATTGCAGCCACTGGACAAGTTGTCAGCACAGTACTCACGGTGGAGCGAGTAGAGGAAGGAAAAGCTTACAAGGTTCGGCGCCCAGTTTATTATCTGTCTGAAGTTTTGACTCCATCCAAGCAACAATATCCTCATTATCAGAAGCTTGTCTATGGAATATACATGACCATGAAGAAGGTTGCACATTACTTCTCTGATCACTCTATTACAGTCGTCAGCGATGCACCGTTGTCTTAAATTATGAATAACAGAGATGCAACTGGTCGACTGGCAAAATGGGCGATTGAACTCCTTCCACTAGACATCAAGTTTGAGGCAAAGAAAGCTATCAATTCCCAAGCAATCGCAGATTTCCTTGCCGAGTGGATTGAGCAGCAACTGCCGACTCAAGTTCACTCGGAACATTGGACTATGTTCTTTGATGTCTCCAAGATACTAAACAAATCAGGTGCTGGGGTAATATTGGTGTCCCCCCATGGAGACAAGCTTAACTATGTTCTCCAGATTCATTTTGATTCCTCCAATAATGAAGCGGAATATGAAACACTTTTATACGGGTTGCGTATGGCCATTTCACTCGGGGTCCGTCGTTTGATGGTATACGGCGACTCAGATTTGGTGGTTAATCAAGTGTTGACGGAATGGGATGTCAGAAGTCTAGCCATCACTGGTTATTGCAATGTCGTTAGGAAGCTGGAAAAGAAGTTTGAAGGGTTGGAGCTTCACCATATACCCCGATTGAAAAATCAAGCTGCAGATGAGTTGGCAAAGATAGGTTCAAAGAGAGAGGCCATTCACGGCAATGTGTTCTTGGAACATATTCATTCACCTTCAGTTCAGGAAGATCCTTTCACTGAAGAGTCGCCATAGCCCAAGAGTGCCACAGATCCGACTGAAGTCGAAATCCCGGCCGTGGTCGACTTGGCCATGGAGGTTTTGGTCATTACTCCCGACTGGACAGTGCCGTACATTGCATACATTCTTAGGAAAGAACTTACAGAGGATGAAGAAGAGGCTCGACAGATCGTCCGGCGATCTAAGGCCTTTACTGTGATAAAGGGGCAGTTGTTCAGAGAAAGTGCAACTGGAGTCTGCCAGAAGTGCATCACACCAGAAGAAGGCCGAGTGATCCTCAATGATATTCACTCGGGGACCTATGGTCACCATGCGTCCTCTCGGACCATTGTGGCCAAAGCATACCGAGCCAGATTTTACTGGCCGCGGGCCGATGAGATGGCTAAGGAAATAGTGGACAAGTGTGAAGGCTCTCAGGTTTACTCCAACATTTCTCATAAATCTGCATCAGCTCTGAAAACAATTCCGCTCGTCTGGCCTTTTGCCATCTGGAGATTGGACATGGTTGGACCTCTAAGGACTGGCAGGAGTGGATTTACTCATGTGCTGGTGGCAGTCGACAAGTTCACCAAATGGATCGAAGCCAAGCCCATCAAAAACCTTGAAGCAAGTACAACTGTGAGTTTCATCAGGGAACTGATATTCAGATATGGCGTCCCACATAGCATCATCACAGATAATGGCTCGAACTACGGTTCTAAAGAATTCAGAACCTTTTGTGCCTCCCAAGGCACGAGAGTCGACTACGCTTCGGTTGCTCATCCTTAGTCGAATGGGCAGGCCGAGCAGGCAAATGGATTGACTCTCAAAGGACTGAAACCCCGGTTGATGCGTGACCTGAAGCATCCAGCAGGGGCCTGGGTCGATGAGCTCCCATCGGTACTTTGGGGATTGAGGACAACACCTAACCGGTCGAGTGGAAGGACTCCATTCTTCCTAGTCTACGGAGCCGAAGCCGTGCTCCCTAGTGATTTGCTCCACAACACGCCTCGAGTCAAACTCTTCTCAAAGGAAGAAGCAGAGCAGGCTTGGCAAGATGCAGTCGATCTCCTAGAAGAAGAAAGAGCGATGGCTTTGATCTGGTCGACCATTTATCAGCAATACTTGCATCGATTCCATGCCAGAAATGTAAGGGGTTGGGCATTTCAAGAAGGAGACCTGGTTCTTTGAGTGGACCAGCAGAGGCCACACAAGCTCACTCCTGCTTGGGAAGGCCCTTTCGTCGTCACCAAAGTGCTCCAAAATGGATCATATCGTCTCTTCAGCGTCGAGCATAATAAAGATGAGCCACGCGCCTGGAATGCGGATTTGCTCTGCCCTTTTTACTCTTAAGTATTTAGAACTGATGAGATGTAATAAGAAGTACCCTTTTAGTTTGATTATCAGAAGACATGATTTTACAGTCTTCCGAAAGATTGTTGTTCATTTTTTACATGTTTTAAAAATCCTTCCGAGTGGTGAGTCTGTCTCTCACTCGGGGGCTTAGCCGCGAATCCGTTTCGCTTAAGTAATAAAAATCCTGCTGAGTGGTGAGTCTGTCTCTCACTCGGGGGCTTAGCTGCGAATCCATTTTGCCTAAGTAATAAAAATCCTGCCGAGTGGTGAGTCTGTCTCTCACTCGGGGGCTTAGCTACGAATCCGTTTCGCTTAAGTAATAAAAATCCTGCCGAGTGGTGAGTCTGTCTCTCACTCAGGAGCTTAGCTGCGAATCTGTTTCGCCTAAGTAATAA